>NC_092153.1:87526369-87826369 GCF_045791955.1 Oncorhynchus clarkii lewisi | reverse complement strand
CCTCTGTCCCATATCTCTCCTCTATCCCATAGAGATACATCACTCCTCTGTCCTCTTTCTGTCCTCTATCCCATAGAGATACATCACCCCTCTGTCCCCTCTCTGTCCTCTATCCCATATTGATACATCACCCCTCTGTCCTCTATCTGTCCTCTATCCCATAGAGATACATCACCCCTCTGTCCTCTATCTGTCTTCTATCCCATACAGATACATCACCTCTCTGTCTTCTATGCCATAGAGATACATCACCCCTCTGTCCTCTATCTGTCTTCTATCCCATACAGATACATCACCTCTCTGTCCTCTATCCCATAGAGATACATCACCCCTTTGTCCCCTCTCTGGCCTCTATCTGTCCTCTATCCCATAGAGATACATCACCTCTCTGTCCTCTATCCAATAGAGACACATCACCCCTCTGTCCCCTCTCTGTCCTCTATCCCATAGAGATACATCACCCCTCTGTCCTCTATCCCATAGAGACACATCACCCCTCTGTCCTCTTTCTATCCTCTATCCCAGAGACACATCACCCCTCTGTCCTCTTTCTGTCCTCTATCCCATAGAGATACATCACCCCTCTGTCCTCTATCCCATACAGATACATCACCCCTCTGTCATCTCTCTGTCCTCTATCCCATAGAGAAACATCACCCCTCTGTCCCCTCTCTGTCCTCTATCCCATAGAGATACATCACCCCTCTGTCCTCTATCCCATACAGATACATCACCCTCTGTCATCTCTCTGTCCTCTATCCCATAGAGATACATCAACCCTCTGTCCCCTCTCTGTCCTCTATCCAATACAGATACATCACCCCTCTGTCCCCTCTCTGTCCTCTATCCCATAGAGATACATCACCCCTCTGCCCTCTATCCCATAGAGATACATCACCCTCTGTCATCTCTCTGTCCTCTATCCCATAGAGATACATCAACCCTCTGTCCCCTCTCTGTCCTCTATCCAATACAGATACATCACCCCTCTGTCCCCTCTCTGTCCTCTATCCCATAGAGATACATCACCCCTCTGCCCTCTATCCCATAGAGATACATCACCCTCTGTCATCTCTCTGTCCTCTATCCCATAGAGATACATCAACCCTCTGTCCCCTCTCTGTCCTCTATCCAATACAGATACATCACCCCTCTGTCCTCTATCTGTCCTCTATCCCATATTGATACATCACCCTTCTGTCCTCTATCCCATAGAGATACATCAGCCCTCTGTCCTCTATCTGTTCTCTATCCCATATTGATACATCACCCTTCTGGCCTCTATCTGTCCCCTATCCCATAGAGATACATCACCCCTCTGTCCTCTATCCCAAAGAGATACATCACCTCTCTGTCCTTCGTCCCATAGAGATACATCAGCCCTCTGTCCTCTATCTGTCCTCTATCCCATATTGATACAGCACCCTTCTGGCCTCTATCATTCCCCTATCCCATATTGATACATCACCCTTCTGTCCTCTATCCCATAGAGATACATCAGCCCTCTGTCCTCTATCTGTCCTCTATCCCATATTGATACATCACCCTTCTGGCCTCTATCTGTCCCCTATCCCATAGAGATACATCACCCTTCTGTCCTCTATCCCTTAGAGATACATCACCCCTCTGTCCCATATCTCTCCTCTATCCCATATTGATACATCACCCCTCTGTCCTCTATCTGTCTTCTATCCCATACAGATACATCACCTCTCTGTCTTCTATCCCATAGAGATACATCACCCCTCTGTCCTCTATCTATCCTCTACCCCTAGAGATAAATCACCCCTCTGTCCTCTATCTGTCTTCTATCCCATACAGATACATCACCTCTCTGTCTTCTATCCCATAGAGATACATCACCCCTCTGTCCTCTATCTATCCTCTACCCCTAGAGATAAATCACCTCTCTTGCCTCTATCCCATAGAGATACATCACCCCTCTGTCCTCTATTCCATAGAGATACATCACCCCTCTGTCCTCTATCCCATAGAGATACATCACCCCTCTGTCCTCTATTTGTCCTCTATCCCATAGAGATACATCACCTCTCTGTCCTCTATTCCATAGAGATACATCACCCCTCTGTCCTCTATCCCATAGAGATACATCACCCCTCTGTCCTCTATCCCATACAGATACATCACCCCTCTGTCCTCTATTCCATAGAGATACATCACCCCTCTGTCCTCTATCCCATACAGATACATCACCCCTCTGTCCTCTATCCCATACAGATACATCACTCCTCTGTCCTCTATCCCATAGAGATACATCACCCCTCTGTCCTCTATCCCATACAGATACATCACCCCTCTATCCTCTATCCCATGCAGATTCATCACCCCTCTGTCCCCTCTTTGTCCTCTATCCCATAGAGATACATCACCCCTCTGTCCTCTATCCCATAGAGATACATCACCTCTCTGTCCTCTATCCCATAGAGATACATCACCCCTCTGTCCTCTATCTGTCCTCTATCCCTTATTGATACATCACCCCTCTGTCCTCTATCTGTCCTCTATCCCATAGAGATACATCACCCCTCTGTCCTCTATCCCATAGAGATACATCACACCTCTGTCCCCTCTATGTCCTCTATCTGTCCTCTATCCCATATTGATACATCACCCCTCTCTCCTCTATCTGTCCTCTATCCCATAGAGATACATCACCCCTCTGTCCTCTATCCCATAGAGATACATCACCCCTTTGTCCTCTATCCCATAGAGACACATCACCCCTCTGTCCCCTCTCTGTCCTCTATCCCATATTGATACATCACCCCTCTGTCCTCTATCTGTCCTCTATCCCATAGAGATACATCACCCCTCTGTCCTCTATCTGTCCTCTATCCCATAGAGATACATCACCCCTCTATCCCTTCTGTCCTCTATCCCATAGAGATACATCACCCCTCTGGCCTCTATCCCATAGAGATACATCACCCCTTTGTCCTCTATCCCATAGAGACACATCACGCCTCTGTCCCCTCTCTGTCCTCTATCCCATATTGATACATCACCCCTCTGTCCTCTATCTGTCCTCTATCCCATATAGATACATCACCCCTCTGTCCTCTATCTGTCCTCTATCCCATAGAGATACATCACCCCTCTATCCCTTCTGTCCTCTATCCCATAGAGATACATCACCCCTCTATCCTCTATCCCATGCAGATACATCACCCCTCTGTCCCCTATCCCATATTGATACATCACCCCTCTGTCCACTATCCCATATTGATACATCACCCTTCTGTCCTCTATCCCATAGAGATACATCACCCCTCTGTACTCTATCTGTCCTCTATCCCATAGAGATACATCACCCCTCTGTCCTCTATCCCATAGAGATACATCACACCTCTGTCCCCTCTATGTCCTCTATCTGTCCTCTATCCCATATTGATACATCACCCCTCTCTCCTCTCTCTCCTCTATCTGTCCTCTATCCCATAGAGATACATCACCCCTCTGTCCTCTATCCCATAGAGATACATCACCCCTCTGTCCTCTATCCCCTAGAGATACATCACCCCTCTGTCCTCTATCTGTCCTCTATCCCATAGAGATACATCACCCCTCAGTCCTCTATCCCATAGAGATACATCACCCCTCTGTCCCCTCTCTGTCCTCTATCTGTCCTCTACCCATACAGATACATCACCCCTCAGTCCTCTATCCCATAGAGATACATCACCCCTCAGTCCTCTATCCCATAGAGATACATCACCCCTCTGTCCCCTCTCTGTCCTCTATCTGTCCTCTACCCATACAGATACATCACCCCTCAGTCCTCTATCCCATAGAGATACATCACCCCTCTGTCCTCTATCTTTCCTCTATCCCATAGAGATACATCAACCCTCTGTCCTCTATCTGTCCTCTATCCCATATTGATACATCACCCCTCTGTCCTCTATCCCATAGAGATACATCACCCCTCTGTCCTCTATCCCATAGAGATACATCACCCCTCTGTCCTCTATCCCATAGAGATACATCACCTCTCTGTCCTTCGTCCCATAGAGATACATCACCCTTCTGTCCTCTATCCCTTAGAGATACATCACCCCTCTGTCCCATATCTCTCCTCTATCCCATAGAGATACATCACTCCTCTGTCCTCTTTCTGTCCTCTATCCCATAGAGATACATCACCCCTCTGTCCCCTCTCTGTCCTCTATCCCATATTGATACATCACCCCTCTGTCCTCTATCTGTCCTCTATCCCATAGAGATACATCACCCCTCTGTCCTCTATCTGTCTTCTATCCCATACAGATACATCACCTCTCTGTCTTCTATGCCATAGAGATACATCACCCCTCTGTCCTCTATCTGTCTTCTATCCCATACAGATACATCACCTCTCTGTCCTCTATCCCATAGAGATACATCACCCCTTTGTCCCCTCTCTGGCCTCTATCTGTCCTCTATCCCATAGAGATACATCACCTCTCTGTCCTCTATCCAATAGAGACACATCACCCCTCTGTCCCGTCTCTGTCCTCTATCCCATAGAGATACATCACCCCTCTGTCCTCTATCCCATAGAGACACATCACCCCTCTGTCCTCTTTCTATCCTCTATCCCAGAGACACATCACCCCTCTGTCCTCTTTCTGTCCTCTATCCCATAGAGATACATCACCCCTCTGTCCTCTATCCCATACAGATACATCACCCCTCTGTCATCTCTCTGTCCTCTATCCCATAGAGAAACATCACCCCTCTGTCCCCTCTCTGTCCTCTATCCCATAGAGATACATCACCCCTCTGTCCTCTATCCCATACAGATACATCACCCTCTGTCATCTCTCTGTCCTCTATCCCATAGAGATACATCAACCCTCTGTCCCCTCTCTGTCCTCTATCCAATACAGATACATCACCCCTCTGTCCCCTCTCTGTCCTCTATCCCATAGAGATACATCACCCCTCTGCCCTCTATCCCATAGAGATACATCACCCTCTGTCATCTCTCTGTCCTCTATCCCATAGAGATACATCAACCCTCTGTCCCCTCTCTGTCCTCTATCCAATACAGATACATCACCCCTCTGTCCTCTATCTGTCCTCTATCCCATATTGATACATCACCCTTCTGTCCTCTATCCCATAGAGATACATCAGCCCTCTGTCCTCTATCTGTTCTCTATCCCATATTGATACATCACCCTTCTGTCCTCTATCCCATAGAGATACATCACCCCTCTGTCCTCTATCCCATAGAGATGCATCACCTCTCTGTCCTCTATCCCATAGAGATACATCACCCCTCTGTCCTCTATCCCATACAGATACATCACCCCTCTGTCCTCTATCCCATATTGATACATCAACCCTCCGTCCTCTATCCCATAGAGATACATCACCCCTCTGTCCTCTATCCCATACAGATACATCACACCTCTGTCCTCTATCCCATATTGATACATCAACGCTCTGTCCTCTATCCCATAGAGATACATCACCCCTCTGTCCTCTATCCCATACAGATACATCACCCCTCTGTCCTCTATCCCATATTGATACATAAACCCTCTGTCCTCTATCCCATAGAGATACATTACCCCTCTGTCCTCTATTCCATAGAGATACATCACCCCTCTGTCCTCTATCCCATAGAGATACATCACCCCTCTGTCCTCTATCCCATACAGATACATTACCCCTCTGTCCTCTATCCCATATTGATACATCACCCCTCTGTCCTCTATCCCATAGAGATACATTACCCCTCTGTCCTCTATCCCATACAGATACATTACCCCTCTGTCCTCTATCCCATGCAGATACATCACCCCTCTGTCCTCTATCCCATAGAGATACATTACCCGTCTATCCTCTATCCCATATTGATACATTACCCCTCTATCCTCTATCCCTTATTGATACATCACCCCTCTGTCCTCTATCCCATAGAGATACATTACCCCTCTATCCTCTATCCCATATTGATACATCACCCCTCTGTCCTCTATCCATTAGAGATACATCACCCCTCTGTCCTTTATCCCATAGTGATACATTACCCCTCTGTCCTCTATCCCATAGAGATACATCACCCCTCTGTCCGCTTTCTGTCCTCTATCCCGTACAGATACATCACCTCTCTGTCCTCTATCCCATACAGATACATCACCCCTCTGTCCTCTATCCCATACAGATACATCACCCCTCTGTCCTCTATCCCATACAGATACATCACTCCTCTGTCCTCTATCCCATAGAGATACATCACCCCTCTGTCCTCTATCCCATACAGATACATCACCCCTCTGTCCTCTATCCCATGCAGATTCATCACCCCTCTGTCCCCTCTCTGTCCTCTATCCCATAGAGATACATCACCCCTCTGTCCTCTATCCCATACAGATACATCACCCCTCTATCCTCGATCCCATGCAGATACATCACCCCTCTGTCCCCTCTCTGTCCTCTATCCCATAGAGATACATCACCCCTCTGTCCTCTATCCCATAGAGATACATCAAGCCTCTGTCCTCTATCCCATACAGATACATCACCCCTCTGTCCCCTCTCTGTCCTCTATCCCATAGTGATACATCACCCCTCTGTCCCCTCTCTGTCCTCTATCCCATAGAGATACATCACCCCTCTGTCTTCTATCCCATAGAGATACATCACCCTCTATCCTCTATCCCATGCAGATACATCACCCCTCTGTCCAATATCCCATATTGATACATCACCCCTCTGTCCTCTATCCCATATTGATACATCAACCCTCTGTCCTCTATCCCATAGAGATACATCACCCCTCTGTCCTCTATTCCATAGAGATACATCACCCCTCTGTACTCTATCCCATACAGATACATTACCCCTCTGTCCTCTGTCCCATAGAGATACATTACCCCTCTGTCCTCTATCCCATGCAGATACATCACCCCTCTGTCCTCTATCCCATATTGATACATCACTCCTCTGTCCTCTATCCCATAGAGATACATTACCCCTCTATCCTCTATCCCATATTGATACATTACCCCTCTATCCTCTATCCCAAATTGATACATCACCCCTCTGTCCTCTATCCCATAGAGATACATTACCCCTCTATCCTCTATCCCATACAAATACATTACCCCTCTATCCTCTATCCCATATTGATACATCACCCCTCTCTCCTCTATCCCATAGAGATACATCACCCCTCTGTCCCCTCTCTGTCCTCTATCTCATATTGATACATCACCCCTCTGTCCTCGATCTGTCCTCTATCCCATAGAGATACATCACCCCTATGTCCTCTATCTGTCCTCTATCCCATACAGGTACATCACCTCTCTGTCCTCTATCCCATAGAGATACATCATCCCTCTGTCCTCTATCCCATAGAGATACATCACCCCTCTGTCCTCTATCCCATACAGATACATTACCCCTCTGTCCTCTATCCCATATTGATACATCACCCCTCTGTCCTCTATCCCATAGAGATACATTACCCCTCTGTCCTCTATCCCATACAGATACATTACCCCTCTGTCCTCTATCCCATACAGATACATTACCCCTCTGTCCTCTATCCCATGCAGATACATCACCCCTCTGTCCTCTATCCCATATTGATACATCACCCCTCTGTCCTCTATCCCATAGAGATACATTACCCGTCTATCCTCTATCCCATATTGATACATTACCCCTCTATCCTCTATCCCTTATTGATACATCATCCCTCTGCCCTCTATCCCATAGAGATACATTACCCCTCTATCCTCTATCCCATATTGATACATCACCCCTCTGTCCTCTATCCCATAGAGATACATCACCCCTCTGTCCTTTATCCCATAGTGATACATTACCCCTCTGTCCTCTATCCCATAGAGATACATCACCCCTCTGTCCTCTATCTGTCCTCTATCCCATAGAGATACATCACCCCTCTGTCCCCTCTCTGTCCTCTATCCCATATTGATACATCACCCCTATGGCCTCTATCTGTCCTCTATCCCATATTGATACATCACCCCTCTGTCCTCTATCTGTCCTCTATCCCATAGAGATACATCACCCCTATGTCCTCTATCTGTCCTCTATCCCATACAGGTACATCACCTCTCTGTCCTCTATCCCATAGATATACATCATCCCTCTGTCCTCTATCCCATAGAGATACATTACCCCTCTATCCTCTATCCCATATTGATACATCACCCCTCTGTCCTCTATCCCATAGAGATACATCACCCCTCTGTCCTTTATCCCATAGTGATACATTACCCCTCTGTCCTCTATCCCATAGAGATACATCACCCCTCTGTCCACTATCTGTCCTCTATCCCATAGAGATACATCACCCCTCTGTCCCCTCTCTGTCCTCTATCCCATATTGATACATCACCCCTATGGCCTCTATCTGTCCTCTATCCCATATTGATACATCACCCCTCTGTCCTCTATCTGTCCTCTATCCCATAGAGATACATCACCCCTATGTCCTCTATCTGTCCTCTATCCCATACAGGTACATCACCTCTCTGTCCTCTATCCCATAGATATACATCACCCCTCTGTCCTCTATCCCATAGAGATACATCACCCCTCTGTCCTCTATCCCATAGAGATACATCACCTCTCTGTCCTCTATCCCATAGAGATACATCACCCCTCTGTCCTCTATCCCATACAGATACATCACCCCTCTGTCCTCTGTCCCATACAGATACATCACCCCTCTGTCCTCTATCCCATATTGATACATCAACTCTCTGTCCTCTATCCCATAGAGATACATCACCCCTCTGTCCTCTATCCCATACAGATACATCACCCCTCTGTCCTCTATCCCATATTGATACATCAACCCTCTGTCCTCTATCCCATAGAGATACATTACCCCTCTGTCCTCTATTCCATAGAGATACATCACCCCTCTGTCCTCTATCCCATAGAGATACATTACCCCTCTGTCCTCTATCCCATACAGATACATTGCCCCTCTGTCCTCTATCCCATGCAGATACATCACACCTCTGTCCTCTATCCCATATTGATACATCACCCCTCTGTCCTCTATCCCATAAAGATACATTACCCGTCTATCCTCTATCCCATATTGATACATTACCCCTCTATCCTCTATCCCTTATTGATACATCACCCCTCTGTCCTCTATCCCATAGAGATACATCACCTCTCTGTCCTTCGTCCCATAGAGATACATCACCCTTCTGTCCTCTATCCCTTAGAGATACATCACCCCTCTGTCCCATATCTCTCCTCTATCCCATAGAGATACATCACCCCTCTGTCCTCTATCTGTCCTCTATCCCATAGAGATACATCACCCCTCTGTCCTCTATCTGTCTTCTATCCCATACAGATACATCACCTCTCTGTCTTCTATGCCATAGAGATACATCACCCCTCTGTCCTCTATCTGTCTTCTATCCCATACAGATACATCACCTCTCTGTCCTCTATCCCATAGAGATACATCACCCCTTTGTCCCCTCTCTGGCCTCTATCTGTCCTCTATCCCATAGAGATACATCACCTCTCTGTCCTCTATCCAATAGAGACACATCACCCCTCTGTCCCCTCTCTGTCCTCTATCCCATAGAGATACATCACCCCTCTGTCCTCTATCCCATAGAGACACATCACCCCTCTGTCCTCTTTCTATCCTCTATCCCAGAGACACATCACCCCTCTGTCCTCTTTCTGTCCTCTATCCCATAGAGATACATCACCCCTCTGTCCTCTATCCCATACAGATACATCACCCCTCTGTCATCTCTCTGTCCTCTATCCCATAGAGAAACATCACCCCTCTGTCCCCTCTCTGTCCTCTATCCCATAGAGATACATCACCCCTCTGCCCTCTATCCCATAGAGATACATCACCCTCTGTCATCTCTCTGTCCTCTATCCCATAGAGATACATCAACCCTCTGTCCCCTCTCTGTCCTCTATCCAATACAGATACATCACCCCTCTGTCCTCTATCTGTCCTCTATCCCATATTGATACATCACCCTTCTGTCCTCTATCCCATAGAGATACATCAGCCCTCTGTCCTCTATCTGTTCTCTATCCCATATTGATACATCACCCTTCTGGCCTCTATCTGTCCCCTATCCCATAGAGATACATCACCCCTCTGTCCTCTATCCCAAAGAGATACATCACCTCTCTGTCCTTCGTCCCATAGAGATACATCAGCCCTCTGTCCTCTATCTGTCCTCTATCCCATATTGATACAGCACCCTTCTGGCCTCTATCATTCCCCTATCCCATATTGATACATCACCCTTCTGTCCTCTATCCCATAGAGATACATCAGCCCTCTGTCCTCTATCTGTCCTCTATCCCATATTGATACATCACCCTTCTGGCCTCTATCTGTCCCCTATCCCATAGAGATACATCACCCTTCTGTCCTCTATCCCTTAGAGATACATCACCCCTCTGTCCCATATCTCTCCTCTATCCCATATTGATACATCACCCCTCTGTCCTCTATCTGTCTTCTATCCCATACAGATACATCACCTCTCTGTCTTCTATCCCATAGAGATACATCACCCCTCTGTCCTCTATCTATCCTCTACCCCTAGAGATAAATCACCCCTCTGTCCTCTATCTGTCTTCTATCCCATACAGATACATCACCTCTCTGTCTTCTATCCCATAGAGATACATCACCCCTCTGTCCTCTATCTATCCTCTACCCCTAGAGATAAATCACCTCTCTGTCCTCTATCCCATAGAGATACATCACCCCTCTGTCCTCTATTCCATAGAGATACATCACCCCTCTGTCCTCTATCCCATAGAGATACATCACCCCTCTGTCCTCTATTCCATAGAGATACATCACCCCTCTGTCCTCTATCCCATAGAGATACATCACCCCTCTGTCCTCTATCCCATACAGATACATCACCCCTCTGTCCTCTATTCCCTAGAGATACATCACCCCTCTGTCCTCTATCCCATACAGATACATCACCCCTCTGTCCTCTATCCCATACAGATACATCACTCCTCTGTCCTCTATCCCATAGAGATACATCACCCCTCTGTCCTCTATCCCATACAGATACATCACCCCTCTATCCTCTATCCCATGCAGATTCATCACCCCTCTGTCCCCTCTTTGTCCTCTATCCCATAGAGATACATCACCCCTCTGTCCTCTATCCCATAGAGATACATCACCTCTCTGTCCTTCGTCCCATAGAGATACATCACACCTCTGTCCTCTATCCCATAGAGATACATCACCCCTCTGTCCTCTTTCTGTCCTCTATCCCAAAGAGATGCATCACCCCTCTGTCCTCTATCCCATACAGATAGATCACCCTTCTGTCCGTTATCCCATAGAGATACATCATCCCTCTGTCCTCTATCTGTCCTCTATCCCATATAGATACATCACCCCTCTGTCCTCTTTCTGTCCTCTTTCCCGTAGAGATACATCACCCCTCTCCCCTCTATCCCATAGAGATACATCACCCCTCTGTCATCTCTCTGTCCTCTATCCCATAGAGATACATCACCCCTCTGTCCCCTCTCTGTCCTCTATCCCATACAGATACATCACCCCTCTGTCCTCTATCTGTCCTCTATCCCATAGAGATACATCACCCCTCTTTCCTCTATCCCATAGAGATACATCACCCCTCTGTCCTCTATCTGTCCTCTATCCCATAGAGATACATCACCCCTCTGTCCTCTATCCCATATTGATACATCACCCTTCTGTCGTCTATCCCATAGAGATACATCAACCCTCTGTCCTCTATCCCATAGAGATACATCAACCCTCTGTCCTCTATCCCATAGAGATACATCACCCCTCTGTCCTCTATCTGTTCTCTATCCCATATTGATACATCACCCTTCTGTCCTCTATCCCATAGAGATACATCAGCCCTCTGTCCTCTATCTGTCCTCTATCCCATATTGAAACATCACCCTTCTGGCCTCTATCTGTCCCCTATCCCATAGAGATACATCACCCCTCTGTCCTCTATCCCATAGAGATACATCACCTCTCTGTCCTTCGTCCCATAGAGATACATCACACCTCTGTCCTCTATCCCATAGAGATACATCACACCTCTGTCCTCTATCCCATAGAGATACATCACCCTTCTGTCCCATATGTCTTCTCTATCCCATAGAGATACATCACCCCTCTGTCCCCTCTCTGCCCTCTGTCCCATATTGATACATCACCCCTCTGTCCCCTCTCTGTCCTCTATCCCATAGAGATACATCACCCCTCTGTCCTCTTTCTGTCCTCTATCCCATAGAGATACATCACCCCTCTGTCCCCTCTCTGTCCTCTATCCCATAGAGATACATCACCCCTCTGTCCTCTTTCTGTCCTCTATCCCATAGAGATACATCACCCCTCTGTCCCCTCTCTGTCCTCTATCCCATATTGATACATCACCCCTCTGTCCCCTCTCTGTCCTCTATCCCATAGAGATACATCACCCCTCTGTCCTCTATCCCATACAGATACATCACCCTCTGTCATCTCTCTGTCCTCTATCCCATAGAGATACATCAACCCTCTGTCCCCTTTCTGTCCTCTATCCAATACAGATACATCACCCCTCTGTCCCCTCTCTGTCCTCTATCCCATAGAGATACATCACCCCTCTGCCCTCTATCCCATAGAGATACATCACCCTCTGTCATCTCTCTGTCCTCTATCCCATAGAGATACATCAACCCTCTGTCCCCTCTCTGTCCTCTATCCAATACAGATACATCACCCCTCTGTCCTCTATCTGTCCTCTATCCCATATTGATACATCACCCTTCTGTCCTCTATCCCATAGAGATACATCAGCCCTCTGTCCTCTATCTGTTCTCTATCCCATATTGATACATCACCCTTCTGGCCTCTATCTGTCCCCTATCCCATAGAGATACATCACCCCTCTGTCCTCTATCCCAAAGAGATACATCACCTCTCTGTCCTTCGTCCCATAGAGATACATCAGCCCTCTGTCCTCTATCTGTCCTCTATCCCATATTGATACAGCACCCTTCTGGCCTCTATCATTCCCCTATCCCATATTGATACATCACCCTTCTGTCCTCTATCCCATAGAGATACATCAGCCCTCTGTCCTCTATCTGTCCTCTATCCCATATTGATACATCACCCTTCTGGCCTCTATCTGTCCCCTATCCCATAGAGATACATCACCCTTCTGTCCTCTATCCCTTAGAGATACATCACCCCTCTGTCCCATATCTCTCCTCTATCCCATATTGATACATCACCCCTCTGTCCTCTATCTGTCTTCTATCCCATACAGATACATCACCTCTCTGTCTTCTATCCCATAGAGATACATCACCCCTCTGTCCTCTATCTATCCTCTACCCCTAGAGATAAATCACCCCTCTGTCCTCTATCTGTCTTCTATCCCATACAGATACATCACCTCACTGTCTTCTATCCCATAGAGATACATCACCCCTCTGTCCTCTATCTATCCTCTACCCCTAGAGATAAATCACCTCTCTGTCCTCTATCCCATAGAGATACATCACCCCTCTGTCCTCTATTCCATAGAGATACATCACCCCTCTGTCCTCTATCCCATAGAGATACATCACCCCTCTGTCCTCTATTTGTCCTCTATCCCATAGAGATACATCACCTCTCTGTCCTCTATTCCATAGAGATACATCACCCCTCTGTCCTCTATCCCATAGAGATACATCACCCCTCTGTCCTCTATCCCATACAGATACATCACCCCTCTGTCCTCTATCCCATACAGATACATCACCCCTCTGTCCTCTATCCCATACAGATACATCACTCCTCTGTCCTCTATCCCATAGAGATACATCACCCCTCTGTCCTCTATCCCATACAGATACATCACCCCTCTATCCTCTATCCCATGCAGATTCATCACCCCTCTGTCCCCTCTTTGTCCTCTATCCCATAGAGATACATCACCCCTCTGTCCTCTATCCCATAGAGATACATCACCTCTCTGTCCTTCGTCCCATAGAGATACATCACACCTCTGTCCTCTATCCCATAGAGATACATCACCCCTCTGTCCTCTTTCTGTCCTCTATCCCAAAGAGATACATCACCCCTCTGTCCTCTATCCCATACAGATAGATCACCCTTCTGTCCTCTATCCCATAGAGATACATCATCCCTCTGTCCTCTATCTGTCCTCTATCCCATATAGATACATCACCCCTCTGTCCTCTTTCTGTCCTCTTTCCCGTAGAGATACATCACCCCTCTCCCCTCTATCCCATAGAGATACATCACCCCTCTGTCATCTCTCTGTCCTCTATCCCATAGAGATACATCACCCCTCTGTCCCCTCTCTGTCCTCTATCCCATACAGATACATCACCCCTCTGTCCTCTATCTGTCCTCTATCCCATAGAGATACATCACCCCTCTTTCCTCTATCCCATAGAGATACATCACCCCTCTGTCCTCTATCTGTCCTCTATCCCATAGAGATACATCACCCCTCTGTCCTCTATCCCATATTGATACATCACCCTTCTGTCGTCTATCCCATAGAGATACATCAACCCTCTGTCCTCTATCCCATAGAGATACATCAACCCTCTGTCCTCTATCCCATAGAGATACATCACCCCTCTGTCCTCTATCTGTTCTCTATCCCATATTGATACATCACCCTTCTGTCCTCTATCCCATAGAGATACATCAGCCCTCTGTCCTCTATCTGTCCTCTATCCCATATTGAAACATCACCCTTCTGGCCTCTATCTGTCCCCTATCCCATAGAGATACATCACCCCTCTGTCCTCTATCCCATAGAGATACATCACCTCTCTGTCCTTCGTCCCATAGAGATACATCACACCTCTGTCCTCTATCCCATAGAGATACATCACACCTCTGTCCTCTATCCCATAGAGATACATCACCCTTCTGTCCCATATGTCTTCTCTATCCCATAGAGATACATCACCCCTCTGTCCCCTCTCTGTCCTCTGTCCCATATTGATACATCACCCCTCTGTCCCCTCTCTGTCCTATATCCCATAGAGATACATCACCCCTCTGTCCTCTTTCTGTCCTCTATCCCATAGAGATACATCACCCCTCTGTCCCCTCTCTGTCCTCTATCCCATAGAGATACATCACCCCTCTGTCCTCTTTCTGTCCTCTATCCCATAGAGATACATCACCCCTCTGTCCCCTCTCTGTCCTCTATCCCATATTGATACATCACCCCTCTGTCCCCTCTCTGTCCTCTATCCCATAGAGATACATCACCCCTCTGTCCTCTATCCCATACAGATACATCACCCTCTGTCATCTCTCTGTCCTCTATCCCATAGAGATACATCAACCCTCTGTCCCCTCTCTGTCCTCTATCCAATACAGATACATCACCCCTCTGTCCCCTCTCTGTCCTCTATCCCATAGAGATACATCACCCCTCTGCCCTCTATCCCATAGAGATACATCACCCTCTGTCATCTCTCTGTCCTCTATCCCATAGAGATACATCAACCCTCTGTCCCCTCTCTGTCCTCTATCCAATACAGATACATCACCCCTCTGTCCTCTATCTGTCCTCTATCCCATATTGATACATCACCCTTCTGTCCTCTATCCCATAGAGATACATCAGCCCTCTGTCCTCTATCTGTTCTCTATCCCATATTGATACATCACCCTTCTGGCCTCTATCTGTCCCCTATCCCATAGAGATACATCACCCCTCTGTCCTCTATCCCAAAGAGATACATCACCTCTCTGTCCTTCGTCCCATAGAGATACATCAGCCCTCTGTCCTCTATCTGTCCTCTATCCCATATTGATACAGCACCCTTCTGGCCTCTATCATTCCCCTATCCCATATTGATACATCACCCTTCTGTCCTCTATCCCATAGAGATACATCAGCCCTCTGTCCTCTATCTGTCCTCTATCCCATATTGATACATCACCCTTCTGGCCTCTATCTGTCCCCTATCCCATAGAGATACATCACCCTTCTGTCCTCTATCCCTTAGAGATACATCACCCCTCTGTCCTCTATCTCTCCTCTATCCCATACAGATACATCACCTCTCTGTCTTCTATCCCATAGAGATACATCACCCCTCTGTCCTCTATCTATCCTCTACCCCTAGAGATAAATCACCCCTCTGTCCTCTATCTGTCTTCTATCCCATACAGATACATCACCTCACTGTCTTCTATCCCATAGAGATACATCACCCCTCTGTCCTCTATCTATCCTCTACCCCTAGAGATAAATCACCTCTCTGTCCTCTATCCCATAGAGATACATCACCCCTCTGTCCTCTATTCCATAGAGATACATCACCCCTCTGTCCTCTATCCCATAGAGATACATCACCCCTCTGTCCTCTATTTGTCCTCTATCCCATAGAGATACATCACCTCTCTGTCCTCTATTCCATAGAGATACATCACCCCTCTGTCCTCTATCCCATAGAGATACATCACCCCTCTGTCCTCTATCCCATACAGATACATCACCCCTCTGTCCTCTATTCCATAGAGATACATCACCCCTCTGTCCTCTATCCCATACAGATACATCACCCCTCTGTCCTCTATCCCATACAGATACATCACTCCTCTGTCCTCTATCCCATAGAGATACATCACCCCTCTGTCCTCTATCCCATACAGATACATCACCCCTCTATCCTCTATCCCATGCAGATTCATCACCCCTCTGTCCCCTCTTTGTCCTCTATCCCATAGAGATACATCACCCCTCTGTCCTCTATCCCATAGAGATACATCACCTCTCTGTCCTTCGTCCCATAGAGATACATCACACCTCTGTCCTCTATCCCATAGAGATACATCACCCCTCTGTCCTCTTTCTGTCCTCTATCCCAAAGAGATACATCACCCCTCTGTCCTCTATCCCATACAGATAGATCACCCTTCTGTCCTCTATCCCATAGAGATACATCATCCCTCTGTCCTCTATCTGTCCTCTATCCCATATAGATACATCACCCCTCTGTCCTCTTTCTGTCCTCTTTCCCGTAGAGATACATCACCCCTCTCCCCTCTATCCCATAGAGATACATCACTCCTCTGTCATCTCTCTGTCCTCTATCCCATAGAGATACATCACACCTCTGTCCCCTCTCTGTCCTCTGTCCCATACAGATACATCACCCCTCTGTCCTCTATCTGTCCTCTATCCCATAGAGATACATCACCCCTCTTTCCTCTATCCCATAGAGATACATCACCCCTCTGTCCTCTATCTGTCCTCTATCCCATAGAGATACATCACCCCTCTGTCCTCTATCCCATATTGATACATCACCCTTCTGTCGTCTATCCCATAGAGATACATCAACCCTCTGTCCTCTATCCCATAGAGATACATCAACCCTCTGTCCTCTATCCCATAGAGATACATCACCCCTCTGTCCTCTATCTGTTCTCTATCCCATATTGATACATCACCCTTCTGTCCTCTATCCCATAGAGATACATCAGCCCTCTGTCCTCTATCTGTCCTCTATCCCATATTGAAACATCACCCTTCTGGCCTCTATCTGTCCCCTATCCCATAGAGATACATCACCCCTCTGTCCTCTATCCCATAGAGATACATCACCTCTCTGTCCTTCGTCCCATAGAGATACATCACACCTCTGTCCTCTATCCCATAGAGATACATCACACCTCTGTCCTCTATCCCATAGAGATACATCACCCTTCTGTCCCATATGTCTTCTCTATCCCATAGAGATACATCACCCCTCTGTCCCCTCTCTGTCCTCTGTCCCATATTGATACATCACCCCTCTGTCCCCTCTCTGTCCTCTATCCCATAGAGATACATCACCCCTCTGTCCTCTTTCTGTCCTCTATCCCATAGAGATACATCACCCCTCTGTCCCCTCTCTGTCCTCTATCCCATAGAGATACATCACCCTCTGTCCTCTTTCTGTCCTCTATCCCATAGAGATACATCACCCCTCTGTCCCCTCTCTGTCCTCTATCCCATATTGATACATCACCCCTCTGTCCCCTCTCTGTCCTCTATCCCATAGAGATACATCACCCCTCTGTCCCCTCTCTGTCCTCTATCCCATATTGATACATCACCCCTCTGTCCCCTCTCTGTCCTCTATCCCATAGAGATACATCACCCCTCTGTCCTCTTTCTGTCCTCTATCCCATAGAGATACATCACCCCTCTGTCCGCTTTCTGTCCTCTATCCCGTACAGATACATCACCTCTCTGTCCTCTATCCCAGACAGATACATCACCCCTCTGTCCTCTATCCCATACAGATACATCACCCCTCTGTCCTCTATCCCATACAGATACATCACTCCTCTGTCCTCTATCCCATAGAGATACATCACCACTCTGTCCTCTATCCCATACAGATACATCACCCCTCTGTCCTCTATCCCATGCAGATTCATCACCCCTCTGTCCCCTCTCTGTCCTCTATCCCATAGAGATACATCACCCCTCTGTCCTCTATCCCATACAGATACATCACCCCTCTATCCTCGATCCCATGCAGATACATCACCCCTCTGTCCCCTCTCTGTCCTCTATCCCATAGAGATACATCACCCCTCTGTCCTCTATCCCATAGAGATACATCAAGCCTCTGTCCTCTATCCCATAGAGATACATCACCCCTCTATCCTCTATCCCATACAGATACATCACCCCTCTGGCCCCTCTCTGTCCTCTATCCCATAGTGATACATCACCCCTCTGTCCCCTCTCTTTCCTCTATCCCATAGAGATACATCACCCCTCTGTCCTCTATCCCATAGAGATACATCACCCTCTATCCTCTATCCCATGCAGATACATCAACCCTCTGTCCAATATCCCATATTGATACATCACCCCTCTGTCCTCTATCCCATATTGATACATCACCCCTCTGTCCTCTATCCCATAGAGATACATCACCCCTCTGTCCTCTTTCTGTCCTCTATCCCATAGAGATACATCACCCCTCTGTCCCCTCTCTGTCCTCTATCCCATATTGATACATCACCCCTCTGTCCCCTCTCTGTCCTCTATCCCATAGAGATACATCACCCCTCTGTCCCCTCTCTGTCCTCTATCCCATATTGATACATCACCCCTCTGTCCCCTCTCTGTCCTCTATCCCATAGAGATACATCACCCCTCTGTCCTCTTTCTGTCCTCTATCCCATAGAGATACATCACCCCTCTGTCCGCTTTCTGTCCTCTATCCCGTACAGATACATCACCTCTCTGTCCTCTATCCCATACAGATACATCACCCCTCTGTCCTCTATCCCATACAGATACATCACCCCTCTGTCCTCTATCCCATACAGATACATCACTCCTCTGTCCTCTATCCCATAGAGATACATCACCACTCTGTCCTCTATCCCATACAGATACATCACCCCTCTGTCCTCTATCCCATGCAGATTCATCACCCCTCTGTCCCCTCTCTGTCCTCTATCCCATAGAGATACATCACCCCTCTGTCCTCTATCCCATACAGATACATCACCCCTCTATCCTCGATCCCATGCAGATACATCACCCCTCTGTCCCCTCTCTGTCCTCTATCCCATAGAGATACATCACCCCTCTGTCCTCTATCCCATAGAGATACATCAAGCCTCTGTCCTCTATCCCATAGAGATACATCACCCCTCTATCCTCTATCCCATACAGATACATCACCCCTCTGGCCCCTCTCTGTCCTCTATCCCATAGTGATACATCACCCCTCTGTCCCCTCTCTGTCCTCTATCCCATAGAGATACATCACCCCTCTGTCCTCTATCCCATAGAGATACATCACCCTCTATCCTCTATCCCATGCAGATACATCACCCCTCTGTCCAATATCCCATATTGATACATCACCCCTCTGTCCTCTATCCCAAATTGATACATCAACCCTCTGTCCTCTATCCCATAGAGATACATCACCCCTCTGTCCTCTATTCCATAGAGATACATCACCCCTCTGTACTCTATCCCATACAGATACATTACCCCTCTGTCCTCTGTCCCATATTGATACATCACCCCTCTGTCCTCTATCCCATAGAGATACATTACCCCTCTGTCCTCTATCCCATGCAGATACATCACCACTCTGTCCTCTATCCCATATTGATACATCACTCCTCTGTCCTCTATCCCATAGAGATACATTACCCCTCTATCCTCTATCCCATATTGATACATTACCCCTCTATCCTCTATCCCATAGAGATACATTACCCCTCTATCTTCTATCCCATATTGATACATCACCCCTCTGTCCTCTATCCCATAGTGATACATTACCCCTCTGTCCTCTATCCCATAGTGATACATTACCCCTCTGTCCTCTATCCCAGAGAGATACATCACCCCTCTGTCCTCTATCTGTCCTCTATCCCATAGAGATACATCACCCCTCTGTCCCCTCTCTGTCCTCTATCCCATATTGATACATCACCCCTCTGTCCTCTATCTGTCCTCTATCCCATAGAGATTAATCACCCCTATGTCCTCTATCTGTCCTCTATCCCATACAGGTACATCACCTCTCTGTCCTCTATCCCATAGAGATACATCACCCCTCTGTCCTCTATCCCATAGAGATGCATCACCTCTCTGTCCTCTATCCCATAGAGATACATCACCCCTCTGTCCTCTATCCCATACAGATACATCACCCCTCTGTCCTCTATCCCATATTGATACATCAACCCTCTGTCCTCTATCCCATAGAGATACATCACCCCTCTGTCCTCTATCCCATACAGATACATCACACCTCTGTCCTCTATCCCATATTGATACATCAACGCTCTGTCCTCTATCCCATAGAGATACATCACCCCTCTGTCCTCTATCCCATACAGATACATCACCCCTCTGTCCTCTATCCCATATTGATACATAAACCCTCTGTCCTCTATCCCATAGAGATACATTACCCCTCTGTCCTCTATTCCATAGAGATACATCACCCCTCTGTCCTCTATCCCATAGAGATACATCACCCCTCTGTCCTCTATCCCATACAGATACATTACCCCTCTGTCCTCTATCCCATATTGATACATCACCCCTCTGTCCTCTATCCCATAGAGATACATTACCCCTCTGTCCTCTATCCCATACAGATACATTACCCCTCTGTCCTCTATCCCATACAGATACATTACCCCTCTGTCCTCTATCCCATGCAGATACATAAACCCTCTGTCCTCTATCCCATAGAGATACATTACCCCTCTGTCCTCTATTCCATAGAGATACATCACCCCTCTGTCCTCTATCCCATAGAGATACATCACCCCTCTGTCCTCTATCCCATACAGATACATTACCCCTCTGTCCTCTATCCCATATTGCTACATAAACCCTCTGTCCTCTATCCCATAGAGATACATTACCCCTCTGTCCTCTATTCCATAGAGATACATCACCCCTCTGTCCTCTATCCCATAGAGATACATCACCCCTCTGTCCTCTATCCCATACAGATACATTACCCCTCTGTCCTCTATCCCTTATTGATACATCACCCCTCTGTCCTCTATCCCATAGAGATACATTACCCCTCTATCCTCTATCCCATATTGATACATCACCCCTCTGTCCTCTATCCATTAGAGATACATCACCCCTCTGTCCTTTATCCCATAGTGATACATTACCCCTCTGTCCTCTATCCCATAGAGATACATCACCCCTCTGTACGCTTTCTGTCCTCTATCCCGTACAGATACATCACCTCTCTGTCCTCTATCCCATACAGATACATCACCCCTCTGTCCTCTATCCCATACAGATACATCACCCCTCTGTCCTCTATCCCATACAGATACATCACTCCTCTGTCCTCTATCCCATAGAGATACATCACCCCTCTGTCCTCTATCCCATACAGATACATCACCCCTCTGTCCTCTATCCCATGCAGATTCATCACCCCTCTGTCCCCTCTCTGTCCTCTATCCCATAGAGATACATCACCCCTCTGTCCTCTATCCCATAGAGATACATCAAGCCTCTGTCCTCTATCCCATAGAGATACATCACCCCTCTATCCTCTATCCCATACAGATACATCACCCCTCTGTCCCCTCTCTGTCCTCTATCCCATAGTGATACATCACCCCTCTGTCCCCTCTCTGTCCTCTATCCCATAGAGATACATCACCCCTCTGTCCTCTATCCCATACAGATACATCACTCCTCTGTCCTCTATCCCATAGAGATACATCACCCCTCTGTCCTCTATCCCATACAGATACATCACCCCTCTATCCTCGATCCCATGCAGATACATCACCCCTCTGTCCCCTCTCTGTCCTCTATCCCATAGAGATACATCACCCCTCTGTCCTCTATCCCATAGAGATACATCAAGCCTCTGTCCTCTATCCCATAGAGATACATCACCCCTCTATCCTCTATCCCATACAGATACATCACCCCTCTGTCCCCTCTCTGTCCTCTATCCCATAGTGATACATCACCCCTCTGTCCCCTCTCTGTCCTCTATCCCATAGAGATACATCACCCCTCTGTCCTCTATCCCATAGAGATACATCACCCTCTATCCTCTATCCCATGCAGATACATCACACCTCTGTCGAAATATCCCATATTGATACATCACCCCTCTGTCCTCTATCCCATATTGATACATCAACCCTCTGTCCTCTATCCCATAGAGATACATCACCCCTCTGTCCTCTATTCCATAGAGATACATCACCCCTCTGTACTCTATCCCATGCAGATACATCACCCCTCTGTCCTCTATCCCATATTGATACATCACTCCTCTGTCCTCTATCCCATAGAGATACATTACCCCTCTATCCTCTATCCCATATTGATACATTACCCCTCTATCCTCTATCCCAAATTGATACATCACCCCTCTGTCCTCTATCCCATAGAGATACATTACCCCTCTATCCTCTATCCCATACAAATACATTACCCCTCTATCCTCTATCCCATATTGATACATCACCCCTCTCTCCTCTATCCCATAGAGATACATCACCCCTCTGTCCCCTCTCTGTCCTCTATCCCATATTGATACATCACCCCTCTGTCCTCGATCTGTCCTCTATCCCATAGAGATACATCACCCCTATGTCCTCTATCTGTCCTCTATCCCATACAGGTACATCACCTCTCTGTCCTCTATCCCATAGAGATACATCACCCCTCTGTCCTCTATCCCATAGAGATACATCACCTCTCTGTCCTCTATCCCATAGAGATACATCACCCCTCTGTCCTCTATCCCATACAGATACATCACCCCTCTGTCCTCTATCCCATATTGATACATCAACCCTCTGTCCTCTATCCCATAGAGATACATCACCCCTCTGTCCTCTATCCCATACAGATACATCACCCCTCTGTCCTCTATCCCATATTGATACATCAACCCTCTGTCCTCTATCCCATAGAGATACATTACCCCTCTGTCCTCTATTCCATAGAGATACATCATCCCTCTGTCCTCTATCCCATAGAGATACATCACCCCTCTGTCCTCTATCCCATACAGATACATTACCCCTCTGTCCTCTATCCCATATTGATACATCACCCCTCTGTCCTCTATCCCATAGAGATACATTACCCCTCTGTCCTCTATCCCATACAGATACATTACCCCTCTGTCCTCTATCCCATACAGATACATTACCCCTCTGTCCTCTATCCCATATTGATACATCACCCCTCTGTCCTCTATCCCATAGAGATACATTACCCGTCTATCCTCTATCCCATATTGATACATTACCCCTCTATCCTCTATCCCTTATTGATACATCATCCCTCTGTCCTCTATCCCATAGAGATACATTACCCCTCTATCCTCTATCCCATATTGATACATCACCCCTCTGTCCTCTATCCCATAGAGATACATCACCCCTCTGTCCTTTATCCCATAGTGATACATTACCCCTCTGTCCTCTATCCCATAGAGATACATCACCCCTCTGTCCTCTATCTGTCCTCTATCCCATAGAGATACATCACCCCTCTGTCCCCTCTCTGTCCTCTATCCCATATTGATACATCACCCCTATGGCCTCTATCTGTCCTCTATCCCATATTGATACATCACCCCTCTGTCCTCTATCCCATAGAGATACATCACCCCTCTATCCTCTATCCCATACAGATACATCACCCCTCTGGCCCCTCTCTGTCCTCTATCCCATAGTGATACATCACCCCTCTGTCCCCTCTCTGTCCTCTATCCCATAGAGATACATCACCCCTCTGTCCTCTATCCCATATTGATACATCAACCCTCTGTCCTCTATCCCATAGAGATACATCACCCCTCTGTCCTCTATTCCATAGAGATACAGCACCCCTCTGTACTCTATCCCATACAGATACATTACCCCTCTGTCCTCTGTCCCATATTGATACATCACCCCTCTGTCCTCTATCCCATAGAGATACATTACCCCTCTGTCCTCTATCCCATGCAGATACATCACCCCTCTGTCCTCTATCCCATATTGATACATCACTCCTCTGTCCTCTATCCCATAGAGATACATTACCCCTCTATCCTCTATCCCATATTGATACATTACCCCTCTATCCTCTATCCCAAATTGATACATCACCCCTCTGTCCTCTATCCCATAGAGATACATTACCCCTCTATCCTCTATCCCATACAGATACATTACCCCTCTATACTCTATCCCATATTGATACATCACCCCTCTGTCCTCTATCCCATAGTGATACATTACCCCTCTGTCCTCTATCCCAGAGAGATACATCACCCCTCTGTCCTCTATCTGTCCTCTATCCCATAGAGATACATCACCCCTCTGTCCCCTCTCTGTCCTCTATCCCATATTGATACATCACCCCTCTGTCCTCTATCTGTCCTCTATCCCATAGAGATACATCACCCCTATGTCCTCTATCCCATATTGATACATTACCCCTCTATCCTCTATCCCAAATTGATACATCACCCCTCTGTCCTCTATCCCATAGAGATACATTACCCCTCTATCCTCTATCCCATACAGATACATTACCCCTCTCTCCTCTATCCCATAGAGATACATCACCCCTCTGTCCTCTATCCCATAGTGATACATTACCCCTCTGTCCTCTATCCCAGAGAGATACATCACCCCTCTGTCCTCTATCTGTCCTCTATCCCATAGAGATACATCACCCCTCTGTCCCCTCTCTGTCCTCTATCCCATATTGATACATCACCCCTCTGTCCTCTATCTGTCCTCTATCCCATAGAGATACATCACCCCTATGTCCTCTATCTGTCCTCTATCCCATACAGGTACATCACCTCTCTGTCCTCTATCCCATAGAGATACATCACCCCTCTGTCCTCTATCCCATAGAGATGCATCACCTCTCTGTCCTCTATCCCATAGAGATACATCACCCCTCTGTCCTCTATCCCATACAGATACATCACCCCTCTGTCCTCTATCCCATATTGATACATCAACCCTCTGTCCTCTATCCCATAGAGATACATCACCCCTCTGTCCTCTATCCCATACAGATACATCACACCTCTGTCCTCTATCCCATATTGATACATCAACGCTCTGTCCTCTATCCCATAGAGATACATCACCCCTCTGTCCTCTATCCCATACAGATACATCACCCCTCTGTCCTCTATCCCATATTGATACATAAACCCTCTGTCCTCTATCCCATAGAGATACATTACCCCTCTGTCCTCTATTCCATAGAGATACATCACCCCTCTGTCCTCTATCCCATAGAGATACATCACCCCTCTGTCCTCTATCCCATACAGATACATTACCCCTCTGTCCTCTATCCCATATTGATACATCACCCCTCTGTCCTCTATCCCATAGAGATACATTACCCCTCTGTCCTCTATCCCATACAGATACATTACCCCTCTGTCCTCTATCCCATACAGATACATTACCCCTCTGTCCTCTATCCCATGCAGATACATCACCCCTCTGTCCTCTATCCCATAGAGATACATTACCCGTCTATCCTCTATCCCATATTGATACATTACCCCTCTATCCTCTATCCCTTATTGATACATCACCCCTCTGTCATCTATCCCATAGAGATACATTACCCCTCTATCCTCTATCCCATATTGATACATCACCCCTCTGTCCTCTATCCATTAGAGATACATCACCCCTCTGTCCTTTATCCCATAGTGATACATTACCCCTCTGTCCTCTATCCCATAGAGATACATCACCCCTCTGTCCGCTTTCTGTCCTCTATCCCGTACAGATACATCACCTCTCTGTCCTCTATCCCATACAGATACATCACCCCTCTGTCCTCTATCCCATACAGATACATCACCCCTCTATCCTCTATCCCAAATTGATACATCACCCCTCTGTCCTCTATCCCATAGAGATACATTACCCCTCTATCCTCTATCCCATACAGATACATTACCCCTCTATACTCTATCCCATATTGATACATCACCCCCCTGGTCCTCTATCCCATAGTGATACATTACCCCTCTGTCCTCTATCCCAGAGAGATACATCACCCCTCTGTCCTCTATCTGTCCTCTATCCCATAGAGATACATCACCCCTCTGTCCCCTCTCTGTCCTCTATCCCATATTGATACATCACCCCTCTGTCCTCTATCTGTCCTCTATCCCATAGAGATACATCACCCCTATGTCCTCTATCCCATATTGATACATCACTCCTCTGTCCTCTATCCCATAGAGATACATTATCCCTCTATCCTCTATCCCATATTGATACATTACCCCTCTATCCTCTATCCCAAATTGATACATCACCCCTCTGTCCTCTATCCCATAGAGATACATTACCCCTCTATCCTCTATCCCATACAGATACATTACCCCTCTCCCCTCTATCCCATAGAGATACATCACCCCTCTGTCCTCTATCCCATAGTGATACATTACCCCTCTGTCCTCTATCCCAGAGAGATACATCACCCCTCTGTCCTCTATCTGTCCTCTATCCCATAGAGATACATCACCCCTCTGTCCCCTCTCTGTCCTCTATCCCATATTGATACATCACCCCTCTGTCCTCTATCTGTCCTCTATCCCATAGAGATACATCACCCCTATGTCCTTTATCTGTCCTCTATCCCATACAGGTACATCACCTCTCTGTCCTCTATCCCATAGAGATACATCACCCCTCTGTCCTCTATCCCATAGAGATGCATCACCTCTCTGTCCTCTATCCCATAGAGATACATCACCCCTCTGTCCTCTATCCCATACAGATACATCACCCCTCTGTCCTCTATCCCATATTGATGAATCAACCCTCTGTCCTCTATCCCATAGAGATACATCACCCCTCTGTCCTCTATCCCATACAGATACATCACACCTCTGTCCTCTATCCCATATTGATACATCAACGCTCTGTCCTCTATCCCATAGAGATACATCACCCCTCTGTCCTCTATCCCATACAGATACATCACCCCTCTGTCCTCTATCCCATATTGATACATAAACCTTCTGTCCTCTATCCCATAGAGATACATTACCCCTCTGTCCTCTATTCCATAGAGATACATCACCCCTCTGTCCTCTATCCCATAGAGATACATCACCCCTCTATCCTCTATCCCATACAGATACATCACCCCTCTGGCCCCTCTCTGTCCTCTATCCCATAGTGATACATCACCCCTCTGTCCCCTCTCTGTCCTCTATCCCATAGAGATACATCACCCCTCTGTCCTCTATCCCATATTGATACATCAACCCTCTGTCCTCTATCCCATAGAGATACATCACCCCTCTGTCCTCTATTCCATAGAGATACAGCACCCCTCTGTACTCTATCCCATACAGATACATTACCCCTCTGTCCTCTGTCCCATATTGATACATCACCCCTCTGTCCTCTATCCCATAGAGATACATTACCCCTCTGTCCTCTATCCCATGCAGATACATCACCCCTCTGTCCTCTATCCCATATTGATACATCACTCCTCTGTCCTCTATCCCATAGAGATACATTACCCCTCTATCCTCTATCCCATATTGATACATTACCCCTCTATCCTCTATCCCAAATTGATACATCACCCCTCTGTCCTCTATCCCATAGAGATACATTACCCCTCTATCCTCTATCCCATACAGATACATTACCCCTCTATACTCTATCCCATATTGATACATCACCCCTCTGTCCTCTATCCCATAGTGATACATTACCCCTCTGTCCTCTATCCCAGAGAGATACATCACCCCTCTGTCCTCTATCTGTCCTCTATCCCATAGAGATACATCACCCCTCTGTCCCCTCTCTGTCCTCTATCCCATATTGATACATCACCCCTCTGTCCTCTATCTGTCCTCTATCCCATAGAGATACATCACCCCTATGTCCTCTATCCCATATTGATACATTACCCCTCTATCCTCTATCCCAAATTGATACATCACCCCTCTGTCCTCTATCCCATAGAGATACATTACCCCTCTATCCTCTATCCCATACAGATACATTACCCCTCTCTCCTCTATCCCATAGAGATACATCACCCCTCTGTCCTCTATCCCATAGTGATACATTACCCCTCTGTCCTCTATCCCAGAGAGATACATCACCCCTCTGTCCTCTATCTGTCCTCTATCCCATAGAGATACATCACCCCTCTGTCCCCTCTCTGTCCTCTATCCCATATTGATACATCACCCCTCTGTCCTCTATCTGTCCTCTATCCCATAGAGATACATCACCCCTATGTCCTCTATCTGTCCTCTATCCCATACAGGTACATCACCTCTCTGTCCTCTATCCCATAGAGATACATCACCCCTCTGTCCTCTATCCCATAGAGATGCATCACCTCTCTGTCCTCTATCCCATAGAGATACATCACCCCTCTGTCCTCTATCCCATACAGATACATCACCCCTCTGTCCTCTATCCCATATTGATACATCAACCCTCTGTCCTCTATCCCATAGAGATACATCACCCCTCTGTCCTCTATCCCATACAGATACATCACACCTCTGTCCTCTATCCCATATTGATACATCAACGCTCTGTCCTCTATCCCATAGAGATACATCACCCCTCTGTCCTCTATCCCATACAGATACATCACCCCTCTGTCCTCTATCCCATATTGATACATAAACCCTCTGTCCTCTATCCCATAGAGATACATTACCCCTCTGTCCTCTATTCCATAGAGATACATCACCCCTCTGTCCTCTATCCCATAGAGATACATCACCCCTCTGTCCTCTATCCCATACAGATACATTACCCCTCTGTCCTCTATCCCATATTGATACATCACCCCTCTGTCCTCTATCCCATAGAGATACATTACCCCTCTGTCCTCTATCCCATACAGATACATTACCCCTCTGTCCTCTATCCCATACAGATACATTACCCCTCTGTCCTCTATCCCATGCAGATACATCACCCCTCTGTCCTCTATCCCATAGAGATACATTACCCGTCTATCCTCTATCCCATATTGATACATTACCCCTCTATCCTCTATCCCTTATTGATACATCACCCCTCTGTCATCTATCCCATAGAGATACATTACCCCTCTATCCTCTATCCCATATTGATACATCACCCCTCTGTCCTCTATCCATTAGAGATACATCACCCCTCTGTCCTTTATCCCATAGTGATACATTACCCCTCTGTCCTCTATCCCATAGAGATACATCACCCCTCTGTCCGCTTTCTGTCCTCTATCCCGTACAGATACATCACCTCTCTGTCCTCTATCCCATACAGATACATCACCCCTCTGTCCTCTATCCCATACAGATACATCACCCCTCTATCCTCTATCCCAAATTGATACATCACCCCTCTGTCCTCTATCCCATAGAGATACATTACCCCTCTATCCTCTATCCCATACAGATACATTACCCCTCTATACTCTATCCCATATTGATACATCACCCCCCTGGTCCTCTATCCCATAGTGATACATTACCCCTCTGTCCTCTATCCCAGAGAGATACATCACCCCTCTGTCCTCTATCTGTCCTCTATCCCATAGAGATACATCACCCCTCTGTCCCCTCTCTGTCCTCTATCCCATATTGATACATCACCCCTCTGTCCTCTATCTGTCCTCTATCCCATAGAGATACATCACCCCTATGTCCTCTATCCCATATTGATACATCACTCCTCTGTCCTCTATCCCATAGAGATACATTATCCCTCTATCCTCTATCCCATATTGATACATTACCCCTCTATCCTCTATCCCAAATTGATACATCACCCCTCTGTCCTCTATCCCATAGAGATACATTACCCCTCTATCCTCTATCCCATACAGATACATTACCCCTCTCCCCTCTATCCCATAGAGATACATCACCCCTCTGTCCTCTATCCCATAGTGATACATTACCCCTCTGTCCTCTATCCCAGAGAGATACATCACCCCTCTGTCCTCTATCTGTCCTCTATCCCATAGAGATACATCACCCCTCTGTCCCCTCTCTGTCCTCTATCCCATATTGATACATCACCCCTCTGTCCTCTATCTGTCCTCTATCCCATAGAGATACATCACCCCTATGTCCTTTATCTGTCCTCTATCCCATACAGGTACATCACCTCTCTGTCCTCTATCCCATAGAGATACATCACCCCTCTGTCCTCTATCCCATAGAGATGCATCACCTCTCTGTCCTCTATCCCATAGAGATACATCACCCCTCTGTCCTCTATCCCATACAGATACATCACCCCTCTGTCCTCTATCCCATATTGATGAATCAACCCTCTGTCCTCTATCCCATAGAGATACATCACCCCTCTGTCCTCTATCCCATACAGATACATCACACCTCTGTCCTCTATCCCATATTGATACATCAACGCTCTGTCCTCTATCCCATAGAGATACATCACCCCTCTGTCCTCTATCCCATACAGATACATCACCCCTCTGTCCTCTATCCCATATTGATACATAAACCTTCTGTCCTCTATCCCATAGAGATACATTACCCCTCTGTCCTCTATTCCATAGAGATACATCACCCCTCTGTCCTCTATCCCATAGAGATACATCACCCCTCTGTCCTCTATCCCATACAGATACATTACCCCTCTGTCCTCTATCCCATATTGATACATCACCCCTCTGTCCTCTATCCCATAGAGATACATTACCCCTCTGTCCTCTATCCCATACAGATACATTACCCCTCTGTCCTCTATCCCATGCAGATACATCACCCCTCTGTCCTCTATCCCATAGAGATACATTACCCGTCTATCCTCTATCCCATATTGATACATTACCCCTCTATCCTCTATCCCTTATTGATACATCACCCCTCTGTCCTCTATCCCATAGAGATACATTACCCCTCTATCCTCTATCCCATATTGATACATCACCCCTCTGTCCTCTATCCATTAGAGATACATCACCCCTCTGTCCTTTATCCCATAGTGATACATTACCCCTCTGTCCTCTATCCCATAGAGATACATCACCCCTCTGTCCGCTTTCTGTCCTCTATCCCGTACAGATACATCACCTCTCTGTCCTCTATCCCATACAGATACATCACCCCTCTGTCCTCTATCCCATACAGATACATCACCCCTCTGTCCTCTATCCCATACAGATACATCACCCCTCTGTCCTCTATCCCATAGAGATACATTACCCCTCTGTCCTCTATCCCATACAGATACATCATCCCTCTGTCCTCTATCCCATAGAGATACATCACCCCTCTGTCCTCTATCCCATACAGATACATTACCCCTCTGTCCTCTATCCCATATTGATACATCACCCCTCTGTCCTCTATCCCATAGAGATACATTACCCCTCTGTCCTCTATCCCATACAGATACATTACCCCTCTGTCCTCTATCCCATACAGATACATTACCCCTCTGTCCTCTATCCCATATTGATACATCACCCCTCTGTCCTCTATCCCATAGAGATACATTACCCGTCTATCCTCTATCCCATATTGATACATTACCCCTCTATCCTCTATCCCTTATTGATACATCATCCCTCTGTCCTCTATCCCATAGAGATACATTACCCCTCTATCCCCTATCCCATATTGATACATCACCCCTCTGTCCTCTATCCCATAGAGATACATCACCCCTCTGTCCTTTATCCCATAGTGATACATTACCCCTCTGTCCTCTATCCCATAGAGATACATCACCCCTCTGTCCTCTATCCCATAGAGATACATCACCCCTCTGTCCCCTCTCTGTCCTCTATCCCATATTGATACATCACCCCTCTGTCCTCTATCTGTCCTCTATCCCATAGAGATACATCACCCCTATGTCCTCTATCTGTCCTCTATCCCATACAGGTACATCACCTCTCTGTCCTCTATCCCATAGATATACATCATCCCTCTGTCCTCTATCCCATAGAGATACATTACCCCTCTATCCTCTATCCCATATTGATACATCACCCCTCTGTCCTCTATCCCATAGAGATACATCACCCCTCTGTCCTTTATCCCATAGTGATACATTACCCCTCTGTCCTCTATCCCATAGAGATACATCACCCCTCTGTCCTCTATCTGTCCTCTATCCCATAGAGATACATCACCCCTCTGTCCCCTCTCTGTCCTCTATCCCATATTGATACATCACCCCTATGGCCTCTATCTGTCCTCTATCCCATATTGATACATCACCCCTCTGTCCTCTATCTGTCCTCTATCCCATAGAGATACATCACCCCTATGTCCTCTATCTGTCCTCTATCCCATACAGGTACATCACCTCTCTGTCCTCTATCCCATAGATATACATCACCCCTCTGTCCTCTATCCCATAGAGATACATCACCCCTCTGTCCTCTATCCCATAGAGATACATCACCTCTCTGTCCTCTATCCCATAGAGCTACATCACCCCTCTGTCCTCTATCCCATACAGATACATCACCCCTCTGTCCTCTATCACATACAGATACATCACCCCTCTGTCCTCTATCCCATATTGATACATCAACTCTCTGTCCTCTATCCCATAGAGATACATCACCCCTCTGTCCTCTATCCCATACAGATACATCACCCCTCTGTCCTCTATCCCATATTGATACATCAACCCTCTGTCCTCTATCCCATAGAGATACATTACCCCTCTGTCCTCTATTCCATAGAGATACATCACCCCTCTGTCCTCTATCCCATAGAGATACATTACCCCTCTGTCCTCTATCCCATACAGATACATTGCCCCTCTGTCCTCTATCCCATGCAGATACATCACACCTCTGTCCTCTATCCCATATTGATACATCACCCCTCTGTCCTCTATCCCATAGAGATACATTACCCGTCTATCCTCTATCCCATATTGATACATTACCCCTCTATCCTCTATCCCTTATTGATACATCACCCCTCTGTCCTCTATCCCATAGAGATACATTACCCTTCTATCCTCTATCCCAAATTGATACATCACCCCTCTGTCCTCTATCCCATAGAGATACATCACCCCTCTGTCCTTTATCCCATAGTGATACATTACCCCTCTGTCCTCTTTCCCATAGAGATACATCACCCCTCTGTCCTCTATCTGTCCTCTATCCCATAGAGATACATCACCCCTCTGTCCCCTCTCTGTCCTCTATCCCATATTGATACATCACCCCTCTGTCCTCTATCTGTCCTCTATCCCATAGAGATACATCACCCCTATGTCCTCTATCTGTCCTCTATCCCATACAGGTACATCACCTCTCTGTCCTCTATCCCATAGAGATACATCACCCCTCTGTCCCCTCTATGTCCTCTATCTGTCCTCTATCCCATATTGATACATCACCCCTCTATCTGTCCTCTATCCCATACAGATACATCACCTCTCTGTCCTCTATCCCATAGAGACACATCACCCCTCTGTCCTCTTTCTGTCCTCTATCCCATAGAGATACATCACCCCTCTGTCCTCTATCCCATAGAGATACATCGCCTCTCTGTCCTCTATCCCATAGAGGCACATCACCCCTCTGTCCCCTCTCTGTCCTCTATCTCATAGAGATACATCACCCCTCTGTCACCTCTCTGTCCTCTATCCCATAGAGATACATCACCCCTCTGTCCTCTATCCCATAGAGATACATCACCTCTCTGTCCTCTATCCAAAAGAGATACATCACCCCCTGTCCTCTATCCCATAGAGATACATCACCCCTCTGTCCTCTATCCCATATTGATACATCACCCCTCTGTCCTCTATCTGTCCACTATCCCATAGAGATACATCGCCCCTCTGTCCTCTATCTGTCCTCTATCCCATATTGATACATCACCCTTCTGTCCTCTATCCCATAGAGATACATCACCCCTCTGTCCTCTATCCCATAGTGATACATTACCCCTCTGTCCTCTATCCCATAGAGATACATCACCCCTCTGTCCTCTATCTGTCCTCTATCCCATAGAGATACATCACCCATCTGTCCCCTCTCTGTCCTCTATCCCATATTGATACATCACCCCTATGGCCTCTATCTGTCCTCTATCCCATATTGATACATCACCCCTCTGTCCTCTATCTGTCCTCTATCCCATAGAGATACATCACCCCTATGTCCTCTATCTGTCCTCTATCCCATACAGGTACATCACCTCTCTGTCCTCTATCCCATAGATATACATCAACCCTCTGTCCTCTATCCCATAGAGATACATCACCCCTCTGTCCTCTATCCCATAGAGATACATCACCTCTCTGTCCTCTATCCCATAGAGATACATCACCCCTCTGTCCTCTATCCCATACAGATACATCACCCCTCTGTCCTCTATCCCATACAGATACATCACCCCTCTGTCCTCTATCCCATATTGATACATCAACTCTCTGTCCTCTATCCCATAGAGATACATCACCCCTCTGTCCTCTATCCCATACAGATACATCACCCCTCTGTCCTCTATCCCATATTGATACATCAACCCTCTGTCCTCTATCCCATAGAGATACATTACCACTCTGTCCTCTATTCCATAGAGATACATCACCCCTCTGTCCTCTATCCCATAGAGATACATCACCCCTCTGTCCTCTATCCCATACAGATACATTACCCCTCTGTCCTCTATCCCATATTGATATATCACCCCTCTGTCCTCTATCCCATAGAGATACATTACCCCTCTGTCCTCTATCCCATACAGATGCATTACCCCTCTGTCCTCTATCCCATACAGATACATTGCCCCTCTGTCCTCTATCCCATGCAGATACATCACACCTCTGTCCTCTATCCCATATTGATACATCACCCCTCTGTCCTCTATCCCATAGAGATACATTACCCGTCTATCCTCTATCCCATATTGATACATTACCCCTCTATCCTCTATCCCTTATTGATACATCACCCCTCTGTCCTCTATCCCATAGAGATACATTACCCTTCTATCGTCTATCCCAAATTGATACATCACCCCTCTGTCCTCTATCCCATAGAGATACATCACCCCTCTGTCCTTTATCCCATAGTGATACATTACCCCTCTGTCCTCTATCCCATAGAGATACATCACCCCTCTGTCCTCTATCTGTCCTCTATCCCATAGAGATACATCACCCCTCTGTCCCCTCTCTGTCCTCTATCCCATATTGATACATCACCCCTCTGTCCTCTATCTGTCCTCTATCCCATAGAGATACATCACCCCTATGTCCTCTATCTGTCCTCTATCCCATACAGGTACATCACCTCTCTGTCCTCTATCCCTTAGAGATACATCACCCCTCTGTCCTCTATCCCATAGAGATACATCACCTCTCTGTCCTCTATCCCATAGAGATACATCACCCCTCTGTCCCCTCTATGTCCTCTATCTGTCCTCTATCCCATATTGATACATCACCCCTCTATCTGTCCTCTATCCCATACAGATACATCACCTCTCTGTCCTCTATCCCATAGAGACACATCACCCCTCTGTCCTCTTTCTGTCCTCTATCCCATAGAGATACATCACCCCTCTGTCCTCTATCCCATAGAGATACATCACCTCTCTGTCCTCTATCCCATAGAGGCACATCAACCCTCTGTCCCCTCTCTGTCCTCTATCTCATAGAGATACATCACCCCTCTGTCACCTCTCTGTCCTCTATCCCATAGAGATACATCACCCCTCTGTCCTCTATCCCATAGAGATACATCACCTCTCTGTCCTCTATCCAAAAGAGATACATCACCCCCTGTCCTCTATCCCATAGAGATACATCACCCCTCTGTCCTCTATCCCATATTGATACATCACCCCTCTGTCCTCTATCTGTCCTCTATCCCATAGAGATACATCGCCCCTCTGTCCTCTATCTGTCCTCTATCCCATATTGATACATCACCCTTCTGTCCTCTATCCCATAGAGATACATCACCCCTCTGTCCTCTATCCCATAGAGATACATCACCCCTCTGTCCTCTATATGTCCTCTATCCCATAGAGATACATTACCCCTCTGTCCTCTATCCCATAGAGATACATCACCCCTCTGTCCTCTATCCCATACAGATACATCACCCCTCGGTCCTCTATATGTCCTCTATCCCATAGAGATACATCACCCTCTCTGTCCTCTATCCCATAGAGATACATCACCCCTCTGTCCTCTATATGTCCTCTATCCCATAGAGATACATTACCCCTCTGTCCTCTATCCCATAGAGATACATCACCCCTCTGTCCTCTATTCCATAGAGATACATCACCCCTCTGTCCTCTATCCCATACAGATACATCACCCCTCTGTCCTCTATCCCATACAGATACATCACCCTCTCTGTCCTCTATCCCATAGAGATACATCACCCCTCTGTCCTCTATATGTCCTCTATCCCATAGAGATACATCACCCCTCTGTCCTCTATCCCATAGAGATACATCACCCATCTGTCCTCTATTCCATAGAGATACATCACCCCTCTGTCCTCTATCCCATACAGATACATCAGCTCTCTGTCCTCTATCCCATAGAGATATATCACCCTCTCTGTCCTCTATCCCATAGAGATACATCACCCCTCTGTCCTCTATATGTCCTCTATCCCATAGAGATACATCACCCCTCTGTCCTCTATCCCATACAGATACATCACCCCTCTGTCCTCTATCCCATACAGATACATTACCCCTCTATCCTCTATCCCATGCAGATACATCACCCCTCTGTCCTCTATTCCATAGAGATACATCACCCCTCTGTCCCCTATCCCATATTGATACATCACCCCTCTGTCCTCTATCCCATATTGATACATCAACCCTCTGTCCTCTATCCCATAGAGATACATCAACCCTCTGTCCTCTATCCCATAGAGATACATCACCCCTCTGTCCTCTATCCCATAGAGATACATTACCCCTCTGTCCTCTATCTGTCCTCTATCCCATAGAGATACATCACGCCTCTGTCCTCTTTCCCATAGAGATACATCACACCTCTGTCCTCTATCTGTCCTCTATCCCATAGAGATACATCACCCCTCTGTCCTCTATCCCATAGAGATACATCACCCCTCTGTCCTCTTTCCCATAGAGATACATCACCCCTCTGTCCTCTTTCCCATAGAGATACATCACCCCTCTGTCCTCTATCTGTCCTCTATCCCATAGAGATACATCACCCCTCTGTCCTCTATCCCATAGAGATACATCACCCCTCTGTCCTCTATCCCATAGAGATACATCACCCCTCTGTCCTCTATCTGTCCTCTATCCCATAGAGATACATCACCCCTCTGTCCCCTCTCTGTCCTCTATCCCATAGAGATACATCACCCCTCTGTCCTCTATCTGTCCTCTATCCCATAGAGATACATCACCTCTCTGTCCTCTATCCCATAGAGATACATCACCCCTCAATCCTCTATCCCATGCAGATACATCACCCCTCTGTCCAATATCCCATATTGATACATCACCCCTCTGTCCTCTATCTGTCCTCTATCCCATAGAGATACATCACCTCTCTGTCCTCTCTCCCATATTGACACATCACCCTTCTGTCCTCTATCCCATAGAGATACATCACCCCTCTGTCCTCTATATGTCCTCTATCCCATAGAGATACATTACCCCTCTGTCCTCTATCCCATAGAGATACATCACCCCTCTGTCCTCTATTCCATAGAGATACATCACCCCTCTGTCCTCTATCCCATACAGATACATCACCCTCTCTGTCCTCTATCCCATAGAGATACATCACCCCTCTGTCCTCTATATGTCCTCTATCCCATAGAGATACATCACCCCTCTGTCCTCTATCCCATAGAGATACATCACCCATCTGTCCTCTATTCCATAGAGATACATCACCCCTCTGTCCTCTATCCCATACAGATACATCACCCCTCTGTCCTCTATCCCATACAGATACATCAGCTCTCTGTCCTCTATCCCATAGAGATACATCACCCTCTCTGTCCTCTATCCCATAGAGATACATCACCCCTCTGTCCTCTATATGTCCTCTATCCCATAGAGATACATCACCCCTCTGTCCTCTATCCCATACAGATACATTACCCCTCTATCCTCTATCCCATGCAGATACATCACCCCTCTGTCCTCTATTCCATAGAGATACATCACCCCTCTGTCCCCTATCCCATATTGATACATCACCCCTCTGTCCTCTATCCCATATTGATACATCAACCCTCTGTCCTCTATCCCATAGAGATACATCAACCCTCTGTCCTCTATCCCATAGAGATACATCACCCCTCTGTCCTCTATCCCATAGAGATACATCACCCCTCTGTCCTCTATCTGTCCTCTATCCCATAGAGATACATCACGCCTCTGTCCTCTTTCCCATAGAGATACATCACACCTCTGTCCTCTATCTGTCCTCTATCCCATAGAGATACATCACCCCTCTGTCCTCTATCCCATAGAGATACATCACCCTTCTGTCCTCTTTCCCATAGAGATACATCACCCCTCTGTCCTCTTTCCCATAGAGATACATCACCCCTCTGTCCTCTATCTGTCCTCTATCCCATAGAGATACATCACCCCTCTGTCCTCTATCCCATAGAGATACATCACCCCTCTGTCCTCTATCCCATAGAGATACATCACCCCTCTGTCCTCTATCTGTCCTCTATCCCATAGAGATACATCACCCCTCTGTCCCCTCTCTGTCCTCTATCCCATAGAGATACATCACCCCTCTGTCCTCTATCTGTCCTCTATCCCATAGAGATACATCACCCCTCAATCCTCTATCCCATGCAGATACATCACCCCTCTGTCCAATATCCCATATTGATACATCACCCCTCTGTCCTCTATCTGTCCTCTATCCCATAGAGATACATCACCTCTCTGTCCTCTCTCCCATATTGACACATCACCCTTCTGTCCTCTATCCCATAGAGATACATCACCCCTCTGTCCTCTATCTGTCCTCTATCCCATATTGATACATCACCCTTCTGTCCTCTATCCCATAGAGATACATCACCCCTCTGTCCTCTATCTGTCCTCTATCCCATAGAGTTACATAACCCCTCTCTCCTCTCTGTCCTCTATCCCATAGAGATACATCACCCTCTCTGTCCTCTATCCCATAGAGATACATGCCCCCTCTGTCCTCTATATGTCCTCTATCCCATAGAGATACATCACCCCTCTGTCCTCTATCACATAGAGATACATCACCCCTCTGTCCTCTATTCCATAGAGATACATCACCCCTCTGTCCTCTATCCCATACAGATACATCACCCCTCTGTCCTCTATCCCATACAGATACATTACCCCTCTATCCCCTATCCCATATTGATACATCACCCCTGTGTCCTCTATCCCATATTGATACATCAACCCTATGTCCTCTATCCCATAGAGATACATCACCCTTCTGACCTCTATCCCATAGAGATACATCACCCTTCTGTCCTCTATCTGTCCTCTGTCCCATAGAGATACATCACCTCTCTGTCCTCTATCCCATAGAGATACATCACCCCTCTGTCCTCTATCTGTCCTCTATCCCATATTGATACATCACCCCTCTCTCCTCTCTGTCCTCTATCCCATACAGATACATCACCTCTCTCTCCTCTATCCCATAGAGATACATCACCCTCTCTGTCCTCTATCCCATAGAGATACATGACCCCTCTGTCCTCTATATGTCCTCTATCCCATAGAGATACATCACCCCTCTGTCCTCTATCACATAGAGATACATCACCCCTCTGTCCTCTATCCAATAGAGACACATCACCCCTCTGTCCCCTCTCTGTCCTCTATCCCATAGAGATACATCACCCCCCTGTCCTCTATCCCATAGAGACACATCACCCCTCTGTCCTCTTTCTGTCCTCTATCCCATAGAGACACATCACCCCTCTGTCCTCTTTCTGTCCTCTATCCCAAAGAGATACATCAACCCTCTGTCCTCTATCCCATAGAGATACATCACCCCTCTGTCCCCTTTCTGTCCTCTATCTGTCCTCTACCCATACAGATACATCACCCCTCAGTCCTCTATCCCATAGAGAAATATCACCCGTCTGTCCCCTCTCTGTCCTCTATCTGTCCTCTACCCATACAGATACATCACCCCTCAGTCCTCTATCCCATAGAGATACATCACCCCTCTGTCCTCTATTCCATAGAGATACATCACCCCTCTGTCCTCTATCCCATACAGATACATCACCCCTCTGTCCTCTATCCCATATTGATACATCAACCCTCTGTCCTCTATCCCATAGAGATCCATCACCCTTCTGTCCTCTATCCCATAGAGACACATCACCCCTCTGTCCTCTTTCTGTCCTCTATCCCATAGAGACACATCACCCCTCTGTCCTCTTTCTGTCCTCTATCCCATAGAGATACATCATCCCTCTGTCCTCTATCTGTCCTCTATCCCATAGAGATACATCACCCCTCTGTCCTCTTTCTGTTCTCTATCCCATTGAGATACATCACCCCTCTGTCCTCTATCCCATACAGATACATCACCCCTCTGTCATCTCTCTGTCCTCTATCCCATAGAGAAACATCACCCCTCTGTCCCCTCTCTGTCCTCTATCCCATATAGATACATCACCCCTCTGCCCTCTATCCCATAGAGATACATCACCCTCTGTCATCTCTCTGTCCTCTATCCCATAGAGATACATCACCCCTCTGTCCCCTCTCTGTCCTCTATCCAATACAGATACATCACCCCTCTGTCCTCTATCTGTCCTCTATCCCATAGAGATACATCACCCCTCCTTCCTGTATCCCATAGAGATACATCACCCCTCTGTCCTCTATCTGTCCTCTATCCCATAGAGATACATCACCCCTCTGTCCCCTCTCTGTCCTCTATCCCATATTGATACATCACCCCTCTGTCCTCTATCTGTCCTCTATGCCATAGTGATACATCACCCCTCTGTCCTCTATCTTTCCTCTATCCCATACAGATACATCACCTCTCTGTACTCTATCCCATAGAGATACATTACCCCTCTGTCCCCTCTATGTCCTCTATCTGTCCTCTTTCCCATACAGATACATCACCTCTCTGTCCTCTATCCCATAGAGATACATCACCCCTTTGTCCCCTCTCTGTCCTCTATCTGTCCTCTATCCCATAGAGATACATCACCTCTCTGTCCTCTATCCCATAGAGATACATCACCCCTCTGTCCTCTATCCCATAGAGACACATCACCCCTCTGTCCTCTTTCTGTCCTCTATCCCATAGAGACACATCACCCCTCTGTCCTCTTTCTGTCCTCTATCCCATAGAGATACATCATCCCTCTGTCCTCTATCTGTCCTCTATCCCATAGAGATACATCACCCCTCTGTCCTCTTTCTGTTCTCTATCCCATAGAGATACATCACCCCTCTGTCCTCTATCCCATACAGATACATCACCCCTCTGTCCTCTTTCTGTCCTCTATCCCATAGAGATACATCATCCCTCTGTCCTCTATCTGTCCTCTATCCCATAGAGATACATCACCCCTCTGTCCTCTCTCTGTCCTCTATCCCATAGAGAAACATCACCCCTCTGTCCCCTCTCTGTCCTCTATCCCATAGAGATACATCACCCCTCTGCCCTCTATCCTATAGAGATACATAACCCTCTGTCATCTCTCTGTCCTCTATCCCATAGAGATACATCACCCCTCTGTCCCCTGTCTGTCCTCTATCCCATAGAGACACATCACAACTCTGTCCTCTTTCTGTCCTCTATCCCATAGAGATACATCATCCCTCTGTCCTCTATCTGTCCTCTATCCAATAGAGATACATCACCCCTCTGTCCTCTATCCCATACAGATACATCACCCCTCTGTCATCTATCTGTCCTCTATCCCATAGAGAAACATCACCCCTCTGTCCCCTCTCTGTCCTCTATCCCATAGAGATACATCACCCCTCTGCCCTCTATCCCATAGAGATACATCACCCCTCTGTCCTCTTTCTGTTCTCTATCCCAAAGCGATACATCACCCCTCTGTCCTCTATCCCATACAGATACATCACCCCTCTGTCATCTCTCTGTCCTATATCCCATAGAGAAACATCACCCCTCTGTCCCCTCTCTGTCCTCTATCCCATAGAGATACATCACCCCTCTGCCCTCTATCCCATAGAGACACATCACCCTCTGTCATCTCTCTGTCCTCTATCCCATAGAGATACATCACCCCTTTGTCCCCTCTCTGTCCTCTATCTGTCCTCTATCCCATAGAGATACATCACCTCTCTGTCCTTCGTCCCATAGAGATACATCACCCTTCTGTCCTCTATCCCATAGAGATACATCACCCCTCTGTCCTCTTTCTGTCCTCTATCCCATAGAGATACATCACCCCTCTGTCCCCTCTCTGTCCTCTATCCCATATTGATACATCACCCCTCTGTCCCCTCTCTGTTCTCTATCCCATAGAGATACATCACCCCTCTGTCCTCTATCCCCATCACCCCTCTGTCCTCTATCTTTCTTTATCCCATAGAGATACATCATCCCTCTGTCCCCTTTCTGTCCTCTATCCCATACAGATACATCACCCCTCTGTCCTCTATCCCATAGAGATACATCACCACACTGTCCTCTATCCCATACAGATACATCACCCCTCTATCCTCTATCCCATACAGATTCATCACCCCTCTGTCCCCTCTCTGTCCTCTATGCCATAGAGATACATCACCCCTCTGTCCTCTATCCCATACAGATACATTTCCCCTCTATCCTCTATCCCATGGAGATACATCACCACACTGTCCTCTATCCCATAGTGATACATTACCCCTCTGGCCTCTATCCCATACAGATACATTACCCCTCTGTCCTCTATCCCATGCAGATACATCACCCCTCTGTCCTCTATCCCATGCAGATACATCACCCCTCTGTCCCCTATCCCATATTGATACAACACCCCTCTGTCCTCTATCCCATAGAGATACATCAACCCTCTGTCCTCTATCCCATAGTGATACATCACCCCTCTGTCCTCTATCCCATAGAGATACATCACCCCTCTGTCCCCTCTCTGTCCTCTATCCCATATTGATACATCTCCCCTCTGTCCTCTATCTGTCTTCTATCCCATACAGATACATTACCTCTCTGTCTTCTATCCCATAGAGATACATCCCCCCTCTGTCCTCTATCCCATAGCGATACATCACCCCTCTGTCCTCTATTCCATAGAGATACATCACCCCTCTGTCCTCTATCCCATACAGATACATCACCCCTCTGTCCTCTATCCCATAGAGATACATCACCTCTCTGTCCTCTATCCCATAGAGATACATCACCCCTCTGTCCTCTATTCCATAGAGATACATCACCCCTCTGTCCTCTATCCCATACAGATACATCACCCCTCTGTCCTCTATCCCATACAGATACATCACTCCTCTGTCCTCTATCCCATAGAGATACATCACCCCCCTGTCCTCTATCCCATACAGATACATCACCCCTCTATCCTCTATCCCATGCAGATTCATCACCCCTCTGTCCCCTCTCTGTCCTCTATCCCATACAGATACATCACCCCTCTGTCCTCTATCCCATACAGATACATCACTCCTCTGTCCTCTATCCCATAGAGATACATCACCCCTCTGTCCTCTATCCCATACAGATACATCACCCATCTGTCCTCTATCCCATGCAGATTCATCACCCCTCTGTCCCCTCTCTGTCCTCTATCCCATAGAGATACATCACCCCTCTGTCCTCTATCCCATGCAGATACATCACCCCTCTGTCCTCGACCCCATGCAGATACATCACCCCTCTGTCCCCTCTCTGTCCTCTATCCCATAGAGATACATCACCCCTCTGTCCTCTATCCCATAGAGATACATCACCCCTCTATCCTCTATCCCATGCAGATGCATCACCCCTCTGTCCAATATCCCCTATTGATACATCACCCATCTGTCCTCTATCCCATATTGATACATCACCCATCTGTCCTCTATCCCATATTGATACATCAACCCTCTGTCCTCTATCCCATAGAGATACATCACCCCTCTGTCCTCTATTCCATAGAGATACATCACCCCTCTGTACTCTATCCCATACAGATACATTACCCCTCTGTCCTCTGTCCCATATTGATACATCACCCCTCTGTCCTCTATCCCATAGAGATACATTACTCCTCTGTCCTCTATCCCATGCAGATACATCACCCCTCTGTCCTCTATCCCATATTGATACATCACTCCTCTGTCCTCTATCCCATAGAGATACATTACCCCTCTATCCTCTATCCCATATTGATACATTACCCCTCTATCCTCTATCCCATATTGATACATCACCCCTCTGTCCTCTATCCCATAGAGATACCTTACCCCTCTATCCTCTATCCCATACAGATACATTACCCCTCTATCCTCTATCCCATATTGATACATCACCCCTCTCTCCTCTATCCCATAGAGATACATCACCCCTCTGTCCTCTATCCCATAGTGATACATCACCCCTGTGTCCTCTATCCCATAGAGATACATCACCCCTCTGTCCTCTATCTGTCCTCTATCCCATAGAGATACATCACCCCTCTGTCCCCTCTCTGTCCTCTATCCCATATTGATACATCACCCCTCTGTCCTCTATCTGTCCTCTATCCCATAGAGATACATCACCCCTATGTCCTCTATCTGTCCTCTATCCCATACAGGTACATCACCTCTCTGTCCTCTATGCCATAGAGATACATCACCCCTCTGTCCTCTATCTGTCCTCTATCCCATAGAGATACATCACCCCTCTGTCCCCTCTCTGTCCTCTATCCCATATTGATACATCACCTCTCTGTCCTCTATCTGTCCTCTATCCCATAGAGATACATCACCCCTCTGTCCTCTATCCCATAGAGATACATCACCCCTCTGTCCTCTATCCCATAGAGATACATCACCTCTCTGTCCTCTATCCCATAGAGATACATCACCCCTCTGTCCTCTATCCCATATTGATACATTACCCCTCTGTCCTCTATCCCATACAGATACATTACCCCTCTGTCCTCTATTCCATAGAGATACATCACCCCTCTGTCCTCTATCCCATACAGATACATCACCCCTCTGTCCTCTATCCCATACAGATACATTACCCCTCTGTCCTCTATCCCATATTGATACATCACCCCTCTGTCCTCTATCCCATAGAGATACATCACCCCTCTGTCCTCTATCCCATACAGATACATTACCCCTCTGTCCTCTATTCCATAGAGATACATCACCCCTCTGTCCTCTATCCCATACAGATACATCACCCCTCTGTCCTCTATCCCATACAGATACATTACCCCTCTGTCCTCTATCCCATATTGATACATCACCCCTCTGTCCTCTATCCCATAGAGATACATTACCCCTCTGTCCTCTATCCCATACAGATACATTACCCCTCTGTCCTCTATCCCATACAGATACATTACCCCTCTGTCCTCTATCCCATGCAGATACATCACCCCTCTGTCCTCTATCCCATATTGATACATCACTCCTCTGCCCTTTATCCCATAGTGATACATTACCCCTCTGTCCTCTATCCCATAGAGATCCATCACCCCTCTGTCCCCTCTATGTCCTCTATCCCATAGAGATACATCACCCCTCTGGCCTCTATCCCATAGAGATACATCACCCCTCTGTCCTCTATCTGTCCTCTATCCCATAGAGATACATCACCCCTCTGTCCCCTCTCTGTCCTCTATCCCAAATTGATACATCATCCCTCTGTCCTCTATCTGTCCTCTATCCCATAGAGATACATCACCCCTATGTCCTCTATCTGTCCTCTATCCCATACAGGTACATCACCTCTCTGTCCTCTATCCCATAGAGATACATCACCCCTCTGACCTCTATCCCATAGAGATACATCACCTCTCTGTCCTCTATCCCATAGAGATACATCACCCCTCTGTCCCCTCTATGTCCTCTATCTGTCCTCTATCCCATATTGATACATCACCCCTCTATCTGTCCTCTATCCCATACAGATACATCACCTCTCTGTCCTCTATCCCAAAGAGACACATCACCCCTCTGTCCTCTATCCCATAGAGACACATCACCCCTCTGTCCCCTCTTTGTCCTCTATCTCATAGAGATACATCACCCCTCTGTCCGCTCTCTGTCCTCTATCTGTCCTCTATCCCATATTGATACATCACCCCTCTGTCCTCTATCTGTCCTCTATCCCATAGAGATACATCACCTCTCTGTCCTCTATCCAATAGAGATACATCACCCCCTGTCCTCTATCCCATAGAGATACATCACCCCTCTGTCCTCTATCTGTCCTCTATCCCATAGAGATACATCACCCCTCTGTCCTCTATCCCATAGAGATACATCACACCTCTGTCCCCTCTATGTCCTCTATCTGTCCTCTATCCCATATTGATACATCACCCTCTCTGTCCTCTATCCCATAGAGATACATCACCCCTCTGTCCTCTATATGTCCTCTATCCCATAGAGATACATCACCCCTCTGTCCTCTATCCCATAGAGATACATCACCCCTCTGTCCTCTATTCCATAGAGATCCATCACCCCTCTGTCCTCTATCCCATAGAGACACATCACCCCTCTGTCCCCTCTTTGTCCTCTATCTCATAGAGATACATCACCCCTCTGTCCGCTCTCTGTCCTCTATCTGTCCTCTCTCCCATATTGATACATCACCCCTCTGTCCTCTATCTGTCCTCTATCCCATAGAGATACATCACCTCTCTGTCCTCTATCCAATAGAGATACATCACCCCCTGTCCTCTATCCCATAGAGATACATCACCCCTCTGTCCTCTATCTGTCCTCTATCCCATATTGATACATCACCCCTCTGCCCTCTATCCCATATTGATACATCAACCCTCTGTCCTCTATCCCATAGAGATACATCACCCCTCTGTCCTCTATCCCATAGATATACATCACCTCTCTGTCCTCTATCCCATAGAGATACATCACACCTCTGTCCCCTCTATGTCCTCTATCTGTCCTCTATCCCATATTGATACATCACCCTCTCTGTCCTCTATCCCATAGAGATACATCACCCCTCTGTCCTCTATATGTCCTCTATCCCATAGAGATACATCACCCCTCTGTCCTCTATCCCATAGAGATACATCACCCCTCTGTCCTCTATCTCATAGAGATACATCACCCCTCTGTCCGCTCTCTGTCCTCTATCTGTCCTCTCTCCCATATTGATACATCAACCCTCTGTCCTCTATCTGTCCTCTATCCCATAGAGATACATCACCTCTCTGTCCTCTATCCAATAGAGATACATCACCCCTCTGTCCTCTATCTGTCCTCTATCCCATAGAGATACATCGCCCCTCTGTCCTCTATCTGTCCTCTATCCCATATTGATACATCACCCTTCTGTCCTCTATCCCATAGAGATACATCACCCCTCTGTCCTCTATCCCATAGAGATACATCACACCTCTGTCCCCTCTATGTCCTCTATCTGTCCTCTATCCCATATTGATACATCACCCTCTCTGTCCTCTATCCCATAGAGATACATCACCCCTCTGTCCTCTATATGTCCTCTATCCCATAGAGATACATCACCCCTCTGTCCTCTATCCCATAGAGATACATCACCCCTCTATCCTCTATTCCATAGAGATACATCACCCCTCTGTCCTCTATCCCATACAGATACATACCCCTCTGTCCTCTATCCCATACAGATACATCACCCTCTCTGTCCTCTATCCCATAGAGATACATCACCCCTCTGTCCTCTATATGTCCTCTATCCCATAGAGATACATCACCCCTCTGTCCTCTATCCCATAGAGATACATCACCCCTCTGTCCTCTATTCCATAGAGATACATCACCCCTCTGTCCTCTATCTCATAGAGATACATCACCCCTCTGTCCGCTCTCTGTCCTCTATCTGTCCTCTCTCCCATATTGATACATCAACCCTCTGTCCTCTATCTGTCCTCTATCCCATAGAGATACATCACCTCTCTGTCCTCTATCCAATAGAGATACATCACCCCTCTGTCCTCTATCTGTCCTCTATCCCATAGAGATACATCGCCCCTCTGTCCTCTATCTGTCCTCTATCCCATATTGATACATCACCCTTCTGTCCTCTATCCCATAGAGATACATCACCCCTCTGTCCTCTATCCCATAGAGATACATCACACCTCTGTCCCCTCTATGTCCTCTATCTGTCCTCTATCCCATATTGATACATCACCCTCTCTGTCCTCTATCCCATAGAGATACATCACCCCTCTGTCCTCTATATGTCCTCTATCCCATAGAGATACATCACCCCTCTGTCCTCTATCCCATAGAGATACATCACCCCTCTATCCTCTATTCCATAGAGATACATCACCCCTCTGTCCTCTATCCCATACAGATACATACCCCTCTGTCCTCTATCCCATACAGATACATCACCCTCTCTGTCCTCTATCCCATAGAGATACATCACCCCTCTGTCCTCTATATGTCCTCTATCCCATAGAGATACATCACCCCTCTGTCCTCTATCCCATAGAGATACATCACCCCTCTGTCCTCTATTCCATAGAGATACATCACCCCTCTGTCCTCTATCTGTCCTCTATCCCATACAGATACATCACCTCTCTGTCCTCTCTCCCATATTGATACATCACCCCTCTGTCCTCTATCTGTCCTCTATCCCATAGAGATACATCACCCCCTGTCCTCTATCCCATAGAGATACATCACCCCTCTGTCCTCTATCTGTCCTCTATCCCATATTGATACATCACCCCTCTGTCCTCTATCTGTCCTCTATCCCATAGAGATACATCGCCCCTCTGTCCTCTATCTGTCCTCTATCCCATATTGATACATCGCCCTTCTGTCCTCTATCCCATAGAGATACATCACCCCTCTGTCCTCTATCCCATAGAGATACATCACACCTCTGTCCCCTCTATGTCCTCTATCTGTCCTCTATCCCATATTGATACATCACCCTCTCTGTCCTCTATCCCATAGAGATACATCACCCCTCTGTCCTCTATATGTCCTCTATCCCATAGAGATACATCACCCCTCTGTCCTCTATCCCATAGAGATACATCACCCCTCTATCCTCTATTCCATAGAGATACATCACCCCTCTGTCCTCTATCCCATAGAGACACATCACCCCTCTGTCCCCTCTTTGTCCTCTATCTCATAGAGATACATCACCCCTCTGTCCGCTCTCTGTCCTCTATCCCATAGAGATACATCACCTCTCTGTCCTCTATCCAATAGAGATACATCACCCCCTGTCCTCTATCCCATAGAGATACATCACCCCTCTGTCCTCTATCTGTCCTCTATCCCATATTGATACATCACCCCTCTGTCCTCTATCTGTCCCCTATCCCATATTGATACATCACCCCTCTGCCCTCTATCCCATATTGATACATCAACCCTCTGTCCTCTATCCCATAGAGATACATCACCCCTCTGTCCTCTATCCCATAGATATACATCACCTCTCTGTCCTCTATCCCATAGAGATACATCACACCTCTGTCCCCTCTATGTCCTCTATCTGTCCTCTATCCCATATTGATACATCACCCTCTCTGTCCTCTATCCCATAGAGATACATCACCCCTCTGTCCTCTATATGTCCTCTATCCCATAGAGATACATCACCCCTCTGTCCTCTATCCCATAGAGATACATCACCCCTCTGTCCTCTATCCCATAGAGATACATCACACCTCTATCCTCTATTCCATAGAGATACATCACCCCTCTGTCCTCTATCCCATACAGATACATACCCCTCTGTCCTCTATCCCATACAGATACATCACCCTCTCTGTCCTCTATCCCATAGAGATACATCACCCCTCTGTCCTCTATATGTCCTCTATCCCATAGAGATACATCACCCCTCTGTCCTCTATCTGTCCTCTATCCCATATTGATACATCACCCCTCTGTCCTCTATCTGTCCTCTATCCCATAGAGATACATCGCCCCTCTGTCCTCTATCTGTCCTCTATCCCATATTGATACATCACCCTTCTGTCCTCTATCCCATAGAGATACATCACCCCTCTGTCCTCTATCCCATAGAGATACATCACACCTCTGTCCCCTCTATGTCCTCTATCTGTCCTCTATCCCATATTGATACATCACCCTCTCTGTCCTCTATCCCATAGAGATACATCACCCCTCTGTCCTCTATATGTCCTCTATCCCATAGAGATACATCACCCCTCTGTCCTCTATCCCATAGAGATACATCACCCCTCTGTCCTCTATTCCATAGAGATACATCACCCCTCTGTCCTCTATCCCATAGAGATACATCACCCCTCTGTCCTCTTTCCCATACATATACATCACCCCTCTGTCCTCTATCCCATACAGATACATCACCTCTCTGTCCTCTATCCCATAGAGATACATCACCCCTCTGTCCTCTATTCCATAGAGATACATCACCCCTCTGTCCCCTATCCCATATTGATACATCACCCCTCTGCCCTCTATCCCATATTGATACATCAACCCTCTGTCCTCTATCCCATAGAGATACATCACCCCTCTGTCCTCTATCCCATAGATATACATCACCTCTCTGTCCTCTATCCCATAGAGATACATCACACCTCTGTCCCCTCTATGTCCTCTATCTGTCCTCTATCCCATATTGATACATCACCCTCTCTGTCCTCTATCCCATAGAGATACATCACCCCTCTGTCCTCTATATGTCCTCTATCCCATAGAGATACATCACCCCTCTGTCCTCTATCCCATAGAGATACATCACCCCTCTGTCCTCTATTCCATAGAGATCCATCACCCCTCTGTCCTCTATCTCATAGAGATACATCACCCCTCTGTCCGCTCTCTGTCCTCTATCTGTCCTCTCTCCCATATTGATACATCAACCCTCTGTCCTCTATCTGTCCTCTATCCCATAGAGATACATCACCTCTCTGTCCTCTATCCCATAGAGATACATCACCCCTCTGTCCTCTATCCCATAGAGATACATCACCCCTCTATCCTCTATTCCATAGAGATACATCACCCCTCTGTCCTCTATCCCATACAGATACATACCCCTCTGTCCTCTATCCCATACAGATACATCACCCTCTCTGTCCTCTATCCCATAGAGATACATCACCCCTCTGTCCTCTATATGTCCTCTATCCCATAGAGATACATCACCCCTCTGTCCTCTATCCCATAGAGATACAGCACCCCTCTGTCCTCTATTCCATAGAGATACATCACCCCTCTGTCCTCTATCTGTCCTCTATCCCATACAGATACATCACCTCTCTGTCCTCTATCCCATAGAGATACATCACCCCTCTGTCCTCTATTCCATAGAGATACATCACCCCTCTGTCCCCTATCCCATATTGATACATCACCCCTCTGTCCTCTATCCCATATTGATACATCAACCCTCTGTCCTCTATCCCATAGAGATACATCACCCCTCTGTCCTCTATCCCATAGAGATACATCACCTCTCTGTCCTCTATCCCATAGAGATACATCATCCCTCTGTCCCCTCTATGTCCTCTCTGTCCTCTATCCCATATTGATACATCACCCCTCTATCTGTCCTCTATCCCATACCTATACATAACCTCTCTGTCCTCTATCCCATAGAGATACATCACCCCTCAGTCCTCTATCTGTCCTCTATCCCATAGAGATACATCACCCCTCTGGCCTCTATCCCATAGAGATACATCACCCCTCTGTCCTATATCTGTCCTCTATCCCATAAAAATGCATATTGGTGTGTTGTAATGTAATTCTTTCCCCTTTTGTCCCCTAGGTGAGATGCATCACCCCTCTGTCCTCTATCTGTCCCCCCTTTTGTCCCCTAGGTGAGATACATCACCCCTCTGTCCTCTATCTGTCCCTCCTTTTGTCCCCTAGGTGAGATACATTTATATCACAGCCTTGTGTTTAATTATATTCCCTGTTTAACTATAGGTGAAGAACCCTGTCCTGTAGGTGAGGTCTTAGTGGAGAAGGCCAAGAAGAAGCCCAAACGTGTTCTGTCCGGTGGAGTGGTGGAGGCCCCTAAGGCCCAGACATACTACCGTATAGAGTACAACATGCTGCCTGGTGACCAGGACCCTGTTAAAGTAGATCTGGTGATGTTCGGTCTTGCTGCTAAGATCTACATGGAGAATGAGACCAAGGTAATGCCATCAGTGTGTTAGCCTGCTGAACTGAGACAAGTCTTTATTATGAACTCTGGGAAGGCCTTATCACAGTGCTGTGCACTTGAGAAGCTCTGTGTGTGTGTGTGTGTGTGTGTGTGTGTGTGTGTGTGTGTGTGTGTGTGTGTGTGTGTGTGTGTGTGTGTGTGTGTGTGTGTGTGTGTGTGTGTGTGTGTGTGTGTGTGTGTGTGTGTGTGTGTGTGTGTGTGTGTGTGTGTGTGTGTGTGTGTGTGCGTGTGCGTGCGTGTGTGTGCGTGTGTGTGCGTGTGTGTGCGTGTGTGCGCGTGTGTGTGTGCGTGCGTGCGTGCGTGCATAGATTTTGTACGAGTGTAACAGAGGAAGCCATGCCAGCTGAGCTGAGTTGGTTTAGATAGACATGTATTAACCATTAACTGTCAATCAAATCAAATCAAAGTTTATTTGTCACGCGCGCCGAATACAGTGAAATGCTTACAGGCTCTAACCAATGGTGCGAAAAAAAGGTGTGTGTGTGTGTGTGTGTGTGTGTGTGTGTGTGTGTAGGTAAGTAAAGAAATAAAATAGTAAAAATACATTTGAAAATAAGAGGAGGAAGGCTATATACAGTAGAGAGGCTATATACAGTAGAGAGGCTATATACAGTAGAGAGGCTATATACAGTAGAGAGGCTATATACAGTAGAGAGGCTATATACAGTAGAGAGGCTATATACAGTAGCGAGGCTATATACAGTAGAGAGTCTATATACAGTAGAGAGGCTATATACAGTAGAGAGGCTATATACAGTAGAGAGGCTATATACAGTAGAGAGGCTATATACAGTAGAGAGACTATATACAGTAGAGAGGCTATATACAGTAGAGAGGCTATATACAGTAGAGAGGCTATATACAGTAGAGAGTCTATATACAGTAGAGAGGCTATATACAGTAGAGAGACTATATACAGTAGAGAGGCTATATACAGTAGAGAGTCTATATACAGTAGAGAGGCTATATAAAGTGACTATGCATACATGATGAACAGAGAGTAGCAGCAGCGTAAAAGAGGGGGGGGGGCACAATGCAAATAGTCCAGGTAGCCATCTGGTTACCTGTTCAGGAGTCTTATGGCTTGGGGGTAAAAACTGTTGAGAAGCCTTTTTGTCCTAGACTTGGCACTCCGGTACCACTTGCCATGTGGTAGTAGAGAGAACAGTATATGACTGGGGTGGCTGGGGTCTTTGACAATTTTTACGTCCTTCCTCTGACACCGCCTGGTGTAGAGGTCCTGGATGGCAGGAAGCTTAGCCCCAGTGATGTACTGGGCCGTACGCACTACCCTCTATAGTGCCTTGCGGTCGGAGGCCGAGCAATTGCTGTACAAGGCAGTGATGCAACCAGCTCTCGATGTTGCAGCTGTAGAACCTTTTGAGGATCTCAGAACCCATGCCAAATCTTTTCAGTTTCCTGAGGGGGAATAGGCTTTGTCGTGCCCTCTATACGTGCCCTCTACATCTACACCTGTCAGTCTGGGGTAATACCTGTCTATCTATACCTGTCAGTCTGGGTTAATACCTGTCTATCTATACCTGTCAGTCTGGATTAATACCTGTCTATCTATACCTGTCAGTCTGGATTAATACCTGTCTATCTATACCTGTCAGTCTATGTTAATACCTGTCTATCTATACCTGTCCGTCTGGGGAAATACCTGTCTATCTATACCTGTCAGTCTATGTTAATACCTGTCTATCTATACCTGTCAGTCTGGGGTAATACCTGTCAGTCTGGGGTAATACCTGTCAGTCTGGGATAATACCTGTCTATCTATACCTGACAGTCTGGGGTAATACCTGTCTATCTATACCTGTCAGTCTGGGTTAATACCTGTCTATCTATACCTGTCAGTCTGGGTTAATACCTGTCTATCTATACCTGTCAGTCTGGGGTAATACCTGTCAGTCTGGGTTAATACCTGTCTATCTATACCTGTCAGTCTATGTTAATACCTGTCTATCTATACCTGTCCGTCTGGGGAAATACCTGTCTATCTATTCCTGTCAGTCTATGTTAATACCTGTCTATCTATACCTGTCAGTCTGGGGTAATACCTGTCAGTCTGGGGTAATACCTGTCAGTCTGGGGTAATACCTGTCAGTCTGGGGTAATACCTGTCAGTCTGGGTTAATACCTGTCTATCTATACCTGTCCGTCTATGTTAATACCTGTCTATCTATACCTGTCTGTCTGGGGTAATACCTGTCTATCTACACCTGTCAGTCTGGGTTAATACCTTTCTATCTATGCCTGTCAGTCTGGGGTAATACCTGTCTATCTACACCTGTCAGTCTGGATTAATATCTGTCTATCAAAACCTGTCAGTCTGGGTTAATACCGTCAGTCTGCATTATTACCTCTCACTCTGGGGTAATACCTGTCAGTCTGGGGTAATACCTGTCAGTCTGGATTAATATCTGTCTATCAAAACCCTGTCAGTCTGGGTTAATACCGTCAGTCTGCATTATTACCTCTCACTCTGGGGTAATACCTGTCAGTCTGGGGTAATACCTGTCAGTCTGGGTTAATATCTGTCTATCTATACCTGTCTGTCTGGGTTAATACCTGTCTATCTATACCTGTCAGTCTGGGTTAATACCTGTCTATCTACACCTGTCAGTCTGGATTAATACCTATCAGTCTGAGTTAATACCTGTCTATCTATATCTGTCAGTCTGGGTTAATACCTGTCAGTCTGAGTTAATACCTGTCAGTTTGGATTAATACCTGTCAGTCTGGGGTAATACCTGTCTATCTATACCTGACAGTCTGGGGTAATACCTGTCTATCTATACCTGTCAGTCTGGGTTAATACCTGTCTATCTATACCTGTCAGTCTGGGTTAATACCTGTCTATCTGGGGTAATACCTGTCAGTCTGGGTTAATACCTGTCTATCTATACCTGTCAGTCTATGTTAATACCTGTCTATCTATACCTGTCCGTCTGGGGAAATACCTGTCTATCTATTCCTGTCAGTCTATGTTAATACCTGTCTATCTATACCTGTCAGTCTGGGGTAATACCTGTCAGTCTGGGGTAATACCTGTCAGTCTGGGGTAATACCTGTCAGTCTGGGGTAATACCTGTCAGTCTGGGTTAATACCTGTCTATCTATACCTGTCCGTCTATGTTAATACCTGTCTATCTATACCTGTCTGTCTGGGGTAATACCTGTCTATCTACACCTGTCAGTCTGGGTTAATACCTTTCTATCTATGCCTGTCAGTCTGGGGTAATACCTGTCTATCTACACCTGTCAGTCTGGATTAATATCTGTCTATCAAAACCTGTCAGTCTGGGTTAATACCGTCAGTCTGCATTATTACCTCTCACTCTGGGGTAATACCTGTCAGTCTGGGGTAATACCTGTCAGTCTGGATTAATATCTGTCTATCAAAACCTGTCAGTCTGGGTTAATACCGTCAGTCTGCATTATTACCTCTCACTCTGGGGTAATACCTGTCAGTCTGGGGTAATACCTGTCAGTCTGGGTTAATATCTGTCTATCTATACCTGTCTGTCTGGGTTAATACCTGTCTATCTATACCTGTCAGTCTGGGTTAATACCTGTCTATCTACACCTGTCAGTCTGGATTAATACCTATCAGTCTGAGTTAATACCTGTCTATCTATATCTGTCAGTCTGGGTTAATACCTGTCAGTCTGAGTTAATACCTGTCAGTTTGGATTAATACCTGTCAGTCTGGGGTAATACCTGTCTAGCTGGGTTAATACATGTCTATCTATACCTGTCAGTCTGGGTTAATACCTGTCAGTCTGGGTTATTACCTGTCAGTCTGAGTTAATACCTGTCAGTTTGGATTAATACCTGTCAGTCTGGGGTAATACCTGTCTATCTATACCTGACAGTCTGGGGTAATACCTGTCTATCTATACCTGTCAGTCTGGGTTAATACCTGTCTATCTATACCTGTCAGTCTGGGTTAATACCTGTCTATCTATGCCTGTCAGTCTGGGTTAATACCTGTCAGTCTGGGTAATTACCTGTCAGTCTGGGTTATTACCTGTCAGTCTGGGGTAATACCTGTCAGTCTGGGTTAATACCTGTCTATCAATGCCTGTCAGTCTGGGTTAATACCTGTCCGTCTGGGTTATTACCTGTCAGTCTGGGGTAATACCTGTCAGTCTGGGGTAATACCTGTCTAGCTGGGTTAATACATGTCTATCTATACCTGTCAGTCTGGGTTAATACCTGTCTATCTATACCTGTCAATCTGGGTTAAAACCTGTCTATCTATACCTGTCAGTCTGGGTTAATACCTGTCTATCTATACCTGTCAGTCTGGGTTATTACCTGTCAGTCTGGGGTAATACCTGTCTAGCTGGGTTAATACATGTCTATCTATACCTGTCAGTCTGGGTTAATACCTGTCTATCTATACCTGTCAGTCTGGGTTAAAACCTGTCAGTCTGGGTTATTACCTGTCAGTCTGGGGTAATACCTGTCGGCCTGGGTTAATACCTGTCTATCTATACCTGTCAGTCTATGTTAATACCTGTCTATCTATACCTGTCCGTCTGGGGTAATACCTGTCTATCTACACCTGTCAGTCTGGGGTAATACCTGTCTATCTATACCTGTCAGTCTGGGTTAATACCTGTCTATCTATGCCTGTCAGTCTGGGGTAATACCTGTCTATCTACACCTGTCAGTCTGGATTAATACCTGTCAGTCTGGGTTATTACCTGTCAGTCTGAGGTAATACCTGTCAGTCTGGGTTAATACCTGTCTATCTATACCTGTCAGTCTGGGTTAATACCAGTCTATCTATGCCTGTCAGTCTGGGTTAATACCTCTCAGTCTGGGTTATTACCTGTCAGTCTGGGTTATTACTTGTCAGTCTGGGGTAATACCTGTCTATCTACACCTGTCAGTCTGGATTAATACCTGTCAGTCTGGGTTATTACCTGTCAGTCTGAGGTAATACCTGTTAGTCTGGGTTAATACCTGTCTATCTATACCTGTCAGTCATGGTTAATACCAGTCTATCTATGCTTGTCAGTCTGGGTTAATACCTGTCAGTCTGGGTTATTACCTGTCAGTCTGGGTTATTACTTGTCAGTCTGGGGTAATACCTGTTTATCTACACCTGTCAGTCTGGATTAATACCTGTCAGTCTGGGTTATTACTTGTCAGTCTGGGGTAATACCTGTCAGTCTGGGTTAATACCTGTCTATCTATGCCTGTCAGTCTGGGTTAATACCTGTCAGTCTGGGTAATTACCTGTCAGTCTGGGTTATTACCTGTCAGTCTGGGGTAATACCTGTCAGTCTGGGTTAATACCTGTCTATCAATGCCTGTCAGTCTGGGTTAATACCTGTCCGTCTGGGTTATTACCTGTCAGTCTGGGGTAATACCTGTCAGTCTGGGTTAATACCTGTCTATCTATACCTGTCAGTCTGGGTTAATACCTGTCTATCTATACCTGTCAGTCTGGATTAATACCTGTCTATCTATACCTGTCAGTCTGGATTAATACCTTTCTATCTATACCTGTCAGTCTGGGTTAATACCTGTCAGTCTGGGTTAATACCTGTCGATCTATACCTGTCAGTCTGGGTTAGTACCTGTCTATCTATACCTGTCAGTCGGGGTTAATACCTGTCAGTCGGGGTTAATACCTGTCAGTCGGGGTTAATACCTGTCAGTCTGGGTTAATACCTGTCAGTCTGGGTTAATACCTGTCAGTCTGGGTTAATACCTGTCTGTCTGGGTTAATACCTGTCAGTCTGGATTAATACCTGCCAGTTTGGGTTAATACCTGTCTATCTACACCTGTCAGTCTGGGTTAATACATGTCTATCTATACTTGGTTTAATACCTGTCTGGTTTAATACCTGTCTGTCTGGTTTAATACCGGTCTGTCTTGGTTCATACCTGTCCGTCTGGGTTAATACCTGTCAGTCTGGGTTAATACCTGTCAGTCTGGATTAATACCTGCCAGTTTGGGTTAATACCTGTCTATCTACACCTGTCAGTCTGGGTTAATACATGTCTATCTATACTTGTCAGTCTAGGTTAATACCTGTCTATCTATACCTGTCTGTCTACACCTGTCTGTCTGAGGTAATACCTGTCTTTCTGGGTTAATATCTGTCTGTCTGTGTGTCTGTGTGTGTTAAGGTGCTTTGTGTTGCTACTTCCTCCACTCTGACAGACAGACAGACAGACAGACAGACAGACAGACAGACAGGTATAGTCAAAGACAGGTATTAACCCAGACAGACAGACAGTTATTACCCCAGACAGACAGGTATAGACAGACAGACATGTATTAACACAGACAGACCGGTATAGACAGACAGATGGGTATTAAGCCAGACAGATGGGTATTAAGCCAGACAGACGGGTATTAAGCCAGACAGACGGGTATTAAGCCAGACAGACGGGTATTAAGCCAGACAGACCGGTATAGACAGACAGACGGGTATTAAGCCAGACAGACAGACAGACAGCTAAAATCTACATGTAGAATGAGAGGAAGTTAGTGTGTGTGTGAGAGAGACCAAGATAATGCTGTGATTGTGTTAGCCTGCTGAGCTAAAGCGAAGTTAGACGGACGGACGGACGGACAGACAGACCAAGGTAATGCCATGATTGTATTTGCCATGACACTACCGGTACCCTCTATATATAGCCTCGCTATTGTTATTTTACTGCTTCTGTCTAATTATTTGTTACTTGTTATTTTTAATTTAACACTTATTTTTTTCTTAAAACGTCTTAAAGCATTGTTGGTTAAGGGCTTGTAAAGTAAGCATTTCACTGTAAGGTCTAAACCTATTGTATTCAGCGCATGTGATTTGATTTTCTGAGTAAAGCCAAGGCAGACAAACAAACAGACCAAGGTAATGCCATGATTGTGTTAGCCTTCTGAGCTAAAGCTAAAGCAGACAGACAGAAAGACAGGCATGGCATGGCATGGCATGGGCATGTAATCCCACTCAATCTCAACACAATGACACACCCTCCTTTTCTCTCGTTGAATATAATGGTACTCAATGTAGAGTCCTCAAACTGACCAGGCACATTATGTCCAAAGGTGTATAACGGACCATGTGGTGTGTGTATGCATCTCCCCAGGTGTTGAAGCCGTGGCTTGAAGGGGACCAGGTGTGGTTAGGCTGGTCTCAGTCTGTAAAGGTTAGAGTCACCAGAGAGCTGCTCATTAAACTGGTGTCTCATAAAATCACCTTCAAAATCTGGGACACCAAGGACAGGATCTCTGCTAAAGCCAGGTATTGTTCCACTCACACAGATTACAGACTAAAGACAGGCATTGTACCACTCACACAGATTACAGACTAAAGACAGGCATTGTCCCACTCACACAGATTACAGACTAAGGCATTGTAGGACATATTAAAGACAAGACCAGGTATTGTACCACTTATTACAGACAAGGCCAGACATTGTACCACAGATTATAGACCATGGCCAGGTATTGTAACACTAACTAAGGCCAGGTATTGTAACACAGATTATAGACTAAAACCAGGTATTTTACCACAGATTATAGGCTAAGGCCAGGTATTGTACCACAGATTATAGACTAAAACCAGGTATTGTACCACACATTACAGACTAAGGCCAGGTATTGTACCACATATTACAGACAAGGCCAGACATTGTACCACAGATTATAGACCATGGCCAGGTATTGTAACACTAACTAAGGCCAGGTATTGTAACACAGATTATAGACTAAAACCAGGTATTTTACCACAGATTATAGGCTAAGGCCAGGTATTGTACCACAGATTATAGACTAAAACCAGGTATTGTACCACACATTATAGACTAAGGCCAGGTATTGTACCACAGATTATAGACTAAAACCAGGTATTGTACAACAGATTATGGACTAAAGCCAGGTATTGTACCACAGATTATAGACTAAGGTCAGGTATTGTGAAACAGATTACAGACTAAGGCCAAGAAGTGTACCACAGATTATAGACTAAAACCAGGTATTGTACCACAGATTATGGACTAAAGCCAGGTATTGTACAACAGATTATGGACTAAAGCCAGGTATTGTACCACAGATTATAGACTAAGGTCAGGTATTGTGAAACAGATTACAGACTAAGGCCAAGAAGTGTACCACAGATTATAGACTAAAACCAGGTATTGTACCACAGATTATGGACTAAAGCCAGGTATTGTACAACAGATTATGGACTAAAGCCAGGTATTGTACCACAGATTATAGACTAAAACCAGGTATTGTACCACACATTACAGACTAAGGCCAGGTATTGTACCACATATTACAGACAAGGCCAGACATTGTACCACAGATTATAGACCATGGCCAGGTATTGTAACACTAACTAAGGCCAGGTATTGTAACACAGATTATAGACTAAAACCAGGTATTTTACCACAGATTATAGGCTAAGGCCAGGTATTGTACCACAGATTATAGACTAAAACCAGGTATTGTACCACACATTATAGACTAAGGCCAGGTATTGTACCACAGATTATAGACTAAAACCAGGTATTGTACAACAGATTATGGACTAAAGCCAGGTATTGTACCACAGATTATAGACTAAGGTCAGGTATTGTGAAACAGATTACAGACTAAGGCCAAGAAGTGTACCACAGATTATAGACTAAAACCAGGTATTGTACCACAGATTATGGACTAAAGCCAGGTATTGTACAACAGATTATGGACTAAAGCCAGGTATTGTACCACAGATTATAGACTAAGGTCAGGTATTGTGAAACAGATTACAGACTAAGGCCAAGAAGTGTACCACAGATTATAGACTAAAACCAGGTATTGTACCACAGATTATGGACTAAAGCCAGGTATTGTACAACAGATTATGGACTAAAGCCAGGTATTGTACCACAGATTATAGACTAAGGTCAAGTATTGTACCACAGATTATGGACAAAAGCCAGGTATTGTACCACGGATTATAGACTAAAACCAGGTATTGTACCACAGATTGTGGACTAAAGGCTCAATTGAATCTAGAGTACTGAAGAACTGCATTACAGCGCGTTAGAAATGTTAAATCAACGTTCCTGGTTCAGTGGTAAATGCTGCATATCTTTGCTCAATCTGATGTTAACTTTAGATTTCAAAAGTGATATAATGCTGAACCTCAGCGATACGGATTGAACTGAGCCCCAACAATGAATAAGTATGTAAACCTGTTGTTCAATGTAAGTGTGGATCAAAGTGTCTGCTTGCTTATTTATTGATCCAGATATGACCGACCCAAAACCTTCCGACTGCCACAGGCCAAACCAGGGGAAGACAATGATCTAGGTAAGAGCTGCGGTTTTAACCTGTTTTAAATTCTAATAACATCACTGGGAATCATTTACATTTCCCAAACTCAGATAGTTGTGTGTTAGATTTGTTTTGGCCTACCAAGACTTTCAACAGACTTTTAGTGTTCAGTTGTCAATATTATTTTATACTGATGTTGTGCTACATTAATATAAGTGTGCTGGAGAATGTGTTCATGTTAATAACCGTCTTGAGGTATCTATCTGATGTCTAGGAGTAAACCTAGACTGAGGCAGCCAGAAGTAATCAAATAAACAATCATCATCTGTGACCTGAGATCTGGGCTGGGGCAGGGCACTGGCCTTAGCTAAGCATAGACATAATACAATCTCCATCTGTGACCTGAGATCTGGGCTGGGGCAGGACACTGGGCTTAGCTAAGCATAGACAAAACACAATCATAATACAATCTCCATCTGTGACCTGAGATCTGGGCTGGGGCAGGGCACTGGGCTTAGCTAAGCATAGACATAATACAATCATACTACAATCTCCATCTGTGACCTGAGATCTGGGCTGGGGCAGGGCACTGGGCTTAGCTAAGCATAGACATAATACAATCATACTACAATCTCCATCTGTGACCTGAGATCTGGGCTGGGGCAGGGCACTGGGCTTAGCTAAGCATAGACATAATACAATCATAATGCAATCTCCATCTGTGACCTGAGATCTGGGCTGGGGCAGGGCACTGGGCTTTGCTAAGCATAGACATAATACAATCATACTACAATCTCCATCTGTGACCTGAGATCTGGGCTGGGACAGGGCACTGGGCTTAGCTAAGCATAGACATAATACAATCTCCATCTGTGACCTGAGATCTGGGCTGGGGCAGGGTACTGGGCTTAGCTAAGAATAGACAAAATACAATCATAATAAAATCTCCATCTGTGACCTGAGATCTGGGCTGGGGCAGGGCACTGGGCTTAGCTAAGCATAGACATAATACAATCTCCATCTGTGACCTGAGATCTGGGCTGGGGCAGGGCACTGGGCTTTGCTAAGCATAGACATAATACAATCATACTACAATCTCCATCTGTGACCTGAGATCTGGGCTGGGGCAGGGCACTGGGCTTAGCTAAGCATAGACATAATACAACCATCATCTGTGACCTGAGATCTGTGCTGGGGCAGGGCACTGGGCTTTGCTAAGCATAGACATAATACAATCATACTACAATCTCCATCTGTGACCTGAGATCTGGGCTGGGGCAGGGCACTGGGCTTAGCTAAGCATAGACATAATACAATCTCCATCTGTGACCTGAGATCTGGGCTGGGGCAGGACACTGGGCTTAGCTAAGCATAGACAAAATACAATCTCCATCTGTGACCTGAGATCTGGGCTGGGGCAGGACACTGGGCTTAGCTAAGCATAGACAAAATACAATCTCCATCTGTGAGCTGAGATCTGGGCTGGGCCAGGGCACTGGGCTTAGCTAAGCATAGACATAATACAATCATACTACAATCTCCATCTGTGACCTGAGATCTGGGCTGGGGCAGGGCACTGGGCTTAGCTAAGCATAGACATAATACAATCTCCATCTGTGACCTGAGATCTGGGCTGGGGAAGGGCACTGGGCTTAGCTAAGCATAGACATAATACAATCTCCATCTGTGACCTGAGATCTGGGCTGGGGCAGGGCACTGGGCTTATCTAAGCATAGACATGAAAGATTCCTAATTTCCAGTCGCTCTCCGCTTCCCTGTAAGTTTGTATTGGCGGGTTGCTTTAACCAGGACACTGCGGAGCAGGAGTGTGATATTGGTCTCAAAATTTACCTCAATTCAGGAATGGGAGATTGCCTTGTACTCCTAATTGACCCATTATTCAAAATACTACATAAAGAAGACTGAAATACCTCAAGTTTTTCATAAAACTGCCCCTTTCGTCCTCGTGCGAACTAATAGAAGCAACAGCAGACAGCAGACATTTTGGCAGTTGCGTTTAACAACTAAGGATAGTCAGCCAATCAGGTCCTTTGATGTTCAATGCGATGTGCCATTCCATAATGGCTGCTGTGCCTAAGCTATCTATCATGAGGACAGTTTACTTAAAAAACAGGAGTATTTCAATCTTCTCGGTGTAGCATTTTGGATAATGGGTGAATTAGGAGTACAACGCCATCTCCCATCACTGGATTGAGGTACGTTTTCAGACCCATATCTCACACCGGCTCCGCGGTGTCCTGATCAAAGCCTTACAGGGAAGCATACTTACAATGACCATAAGGTCAGAAACTTATCATGGCTAAGCACTGGAAAACTGGCCCTGCCTGGGCCCCTCCTAATGCAGTGTTTCCCACTCATCTCCTGTAGCACCCCAGACAATTCCACTTATTAGGTCCAGAACTAGCACACCTGTTTCAACTAATCAAGGGCTTGATGATTGGTTGACCAGTTTAATCAGGTGTGCTGGTATTGGGGAAGATAAGTGAAAGGTCTGTTGGTTGTAGAGGAGAGGTTTGGGAAACACTTTCTCTACTGCAGGCATTTTATTTTGATGATAGCTACACAGCTACATTTCTTCATAACGATGTGCGTAGCTAGCTAGCACAGCCTCAAAACATGCAGGTGTCTTAGAATCATAATATAAGTTTTATTGAAATGTAAACAAACATTCTCACTGTGGCGATTCTTTAAACAAATGTTTAGGCCCTAGATTCAGTCAGTTACTAGTGTGGTGATAAATCAAATCAAATTTGATTGCACACATACAAATATTTAGCAGATGTTATTGCGGGTGCGGCAAAATGCTTGTGTTCCTAGCTCCAACAGTGAACTAGTATCTAACAGTACAGAGCTGGTGTAACTGAGTCAGGTTTGTAGGCCTCCTTGCTCACACACACTTATTCAGTTCTGCCCACAAATTGTCTATAGAATTGAGGTCAGGGTTTTGTGATGGCCACTCCAATACCTTGACTTTGTTGTCCTTAAGTCATTTTGACACAACTTTGGAAGTATGCTTGGGGTCATTGTCCATTTGGAAGACCCATTTGCGACCAAGTTTTACCTTCCTGACTGATGTCTTGAGATGTTGCTTCAATATATCCACATAATTTTCCCGCCTCATGAAGCATCTATTTTGTGAAGTGCACCAGTCCCTCCTGCAGCAAAGCACCCCCACAACACCCCCATGCTTCATGTTTGGAATAGTGTTATTTGGCTTGCAATCCTTCCCCTTTTTCCTCCAAACATAACAATGGTCATTATGTCCAAACTGTTCTATTTTGTTTCAGTAGACCAGAGGACATTTCTCCAAAAAGTAGGATCTTTGTCCCCATGTGCATTTGCATACCGTAGTCTGGCTTTTTTTGTGGCGGTTTTGGAGCAGTGGCTTCTTCCTTGCTGAGCGGCCTTTCAGGTTATGTCGATATAGGACTCGTTTTACTGTGGATATAGATACTTTTGAACCTGTTTCCTCCAGCATCTTCACAAGGTCCTTTGCTGCTGTTCTGGGATTTATTTGCACTTTTCGCACCAAAGTACGTTCATCTCTAGGAGACAGAACGCGTCTGAGCAGTATGACAGCTGCGTGGTCCCATGGTGTTTATACTTGCGTACTATTGTTTGTACAGATGAATGTGGTACCTTCAGGCATTTGGAAACTGCTCCCAAGGATGAACCAGACTAGTAGAGGTCTACAATTTTTTTTCTGAGGTCTTAGCTGATTTCTTTTGATTTTCTCATGATTTCAAGCAAGGAGGCACTGAGTTTGAAGGTAGGCCTTGAAATACATCCATAGGTACACCTCCAATTGACTCAAATGATGTCAATTAGCCTTCTAAAGCCATTACATAATTTTCTCGAATTTTCCAAGCTGTTTAAATGCACAGTCAAGTGAGTGTATGTATACTTCTGACCCACTGGAATTGGGATATAGTGAATTCTAAGTTAAATAATCTGTCTGTAACAATTGTTGGAAAAATGACTTGTGTCATGCACAAAGTATATGTCCAAACCGACTTGCCAAACTACAGTTTGTTAAACAGAAATTTGTGGAGTGATTGATAAATGGGTTTTAATGACTCCAACCTAAGTGTATGTAAACTTCCGACTTCAACAGGACATATGAGATTAGTAAAGCAATATGTAAACATTATTAAAGTGACTAGGGTTCCATTATTAAAGTGGCCAGTGATTCCATGTCTATGTATATAGGGCAGCAGCCTCTAAGGTACAGGGTTGAGTAGCCGGGTGGTAGCCATCTAGGGATGGATATTTAACAGTCTGATAGCCTTGAGATAGAGATAGAAGCCTTGAGATAGAAGCTGTTTTCAGTCTCTCGGTCTACTACTGTTCCATCGATGTGGATAGGGGGGTGTTCCCTCTGCTGTTTCCTGAAGTCCACAATCATCTCCTTAGTTTTGTTGATGTTGAGTGTGAGGTTATTTTCCTGACACCACACTCCGAGGGCCCTCACCTCCTCCCTGTAGGCCGTCGTAGGGCAGGCAGTGTGACTTCAGGGATGCGTTGTGCAAACTGTACCATCCTCTGTAGAGCCCTGCGATTGCGGGCGGTGCAGTTTCCGTACTAGGTGGTTAAACAGCCCGACATGATGCTCTCAATTGTGCATCTGTAAAAGTTTGAGGGTCTTAGGGGCCAAACCAAATTTCTTCAGCCTCCTGAGGATGAAGAGGGGCTCTTGTGCCTTCTTCTTCACCATACTGTCTGTGTGGGTGGACCATTTCAGATCATCAGTGATGTGTACGCCGAGGAACTTAATGCTCTTCACCTTCTCCACTTCGGTCCTGTCGATGTGGATAGGGGCATGCTCCCTCTGCTGTTTACTGAAGTCCACAATCAGCTCCTTTGTTTTGTTGACTTTGAGAGAGAGGTTCTTTTCCTGGCCTCACTCTTCCAGCGCCCTCACCTCCTCCCTGTAGGTTGTCTCGTCATTGTTGGTAATCATGCTTACTACTGTTATGTCGTCTGCAAACTTGATGATTGAGTTAGAGGCTTGCGTGGCCACGCAGTCATGGGTGAACAGGAAGTACAGGAGAGGGCTGAGCACCCTTGTGGGGTCTCTGTGTTGAGGATCAGCAAAGTGGAGGTGTTGTTTCCTACCTGCACCAACTGAGGGCGACCGGTCAGGAAGTCCAGGACCCAGAGGCACATGGTGGGGTTCATGTCTTACTCACATCCCATAGTTCTTTGGGATTGGGCTGCGTCGGTGGCGCTGAGTTATCTTCAAAGTCTGCAAAGGTGTTTAGCTTGTCTGGGAGCAAGACATAGGTGTCCGCAACGGGGCTGGTTTTCCCTTTAATCCGTGATTGTCTGTAGACCCTGCCACATACGTCTCGTGTCTGAGCCGTTGAATTGCGACTCTACTTTGTCTCTATACTGACGTTTTGACTGTTTGACTGCCTTACGGAGGGAATAACTACACTGTTTGTATTTGACCATATTCCCAGTCACCTAACCATGGTTAAATGAGGTGGTTTGCGCTTTCAGTTTTTTACGAATGCTGCCATCTATCCACGGTTTCTGGTTTGGGTAGGTTTTAATAGTCACCATGGGAACAACATCCCCTATACACTTCCTGATGAACTCAGTCACCGTGTCAGTGAAAGCGTCAATGTTATTCTCAGAAGCTACCCGGCACATATCCCAGTCCATGTGATCAAAACAATCTTGAAGCATGGATTCTGATTGGTCAGACTGGCGTTGAATATCCCTTAGCACGGGTACTTCCTGCTTGAGTTTCTGCCTATAGGAAGGGAGGAGCAAAATGGAGTCGATATCTGAATTGCCGAATGGAGAGCGAGGGAGGGCACTGTAGGCATCTCGAAGAGACGAGTAGCAGTGATCTAGTGTTTTTCCTCTACAGTTAAAGTGTTGATAGAACTTCGGTAGCATTTTCCTTAAATTTGCTTTGTTAACTAGTTGGATATAGAGGGCGCTCTTTTAATTTTTGGATGAAAAACGTTCCCGTTTTAAACAAGATATTTTGTCACGAAAAGATGCTCGACTATGCATATAACTGACAGCTTTGGAAAGAAAACACTCTGACGTTTCCAAAACTGCAAAGATATTGTCTGTGAGTGCCACATAACTGATGTTACAGGCAAAACCCAGATAAAAATCCAATCAGGAAGTGCCGCATTTTTTGAAACCGCCTCAAGCCAATGACTCCTTATATGGCTGTGAAGGAGCTAGGAGTCAGCTTACGTTTTCCACGTTTTCCCCAAGGTGTCTACAGCATTGTGACGTCTTTTTAGGCATTTCCATTGGAGAATGGCTGTAAGAGACCATATAGGGCGAGTGGTCGCATGGTGTCTCCCGGAGAAAACCTTGCTTAAAATACTGAGGTAGCCATTTTTCCAATCGTTTCTTATGAGAAACCAACTGCCTCGACGCATATATTATCGAATACATATGTTAAAAACACCTTGAGGATGGATCCTAATCAACGTTTGCCGTGTTTCTGTCGATATTATGGAGTTAATTTTGAAAAAAGTTTGGCATTATAGTTGAAGTCTTTTTCGGTCGATTTCTCAGCCAAGCAGGATGAACAAACGGGACGTTTTTCGCCTACAAAAATATTATTTTTGGAAAAAAGGAACATTTGCTATCTAACTGTCCTGAGTGAAAGCATCTGAAGTTCTTCAAAGGTAAATGATTTAATTTGGTTGCTTTTCTTATTTTTGTGAAAATGTTGCCTGCTGCCAGCAGAGCTAGCATAGCATTATGCCATGATAAACTTACACAAATGCTTGTCTAGCGTTGGCTGTAACGCATATTTTGAAAATCTGAGATGACAGTGTTGTTGACAAAAGGCTAAGCTTGTGTTTGAATATATTTATTTCATTTCATTTGTGATTTTCATGAATAGGAAAAGTTGCGTTATGATAATGCACTTGAGGCTATGATTACGCTCCCGGATACGGGATTGCTCGTCGCTAGAGGTTAAAATCGCCATCTACAATAAATGTGACCTAAGGATATGTGGTTTCCAGTTTGCATGAAGTCCAGTGTAGAAATTTGAGGTCCGTCATGGTATCGGCTTGCCATATACATGGCTGTGCCTATAACCGAAGAGAATTCTCTTGGGAGGTAATACGGTCTGCATTTGATTGTGAGGTATTCTAGGTTGAGGAAACAAAAGGACTTGAGATTCTGTATTTTATCACAAATCACACCATGAGCAGTTAATAATGAAGTATTCAGGCAGGGCCTTTCTTCTTCACGGAGAATTCTTTATTCCTGTCTGCGCGATGAACTGAGAACCCAGCTGGCTGTATGGATGGGGACAGTATATTCCGAGAGAGCCATGATTCCATGAACCAGAATATGTTACAGTCTCTGGTGTCTTTCTGGAAGGAGATTCTCGCCCTGAGCTCGTCTACTTCATTGTCCAGAGACTGAACATTAGCGAGTAATATACTCGAAAGCTTTGGATGGTGTACACGCCTCGGACTAGAGGTCCATTCTGAATATCTCTTCTCCACTGGCAACGCTTTGGAGCAGCCTCTGGGATAAGTTCAATTGTCCTGGGGGATACAAACAAAGGATCCAATTCTGGAAAGACGTGTTCCTGTTCGTAATTCTGGTGAGTTACCGCCGCTCTGATATCCAAAAGTTATTTCCGGCTGTGTGTAATAACCCAAAAAACTTTCGGGGCTAATAATGTAAGAAATAACACACACAAAAATGAATACTGCAAAGTTGCTTAAGAGCTAGAAGCAGAGCTGCCATGTTTGTCGGCGGCACCTTATACTGATGGTTTGATGGTTTGTACGGTTGTGGCTAAATCAAGTACAGCTATGGATAGAAGTGACTTTAACAATCAGCATGGATCTCAAACCATGCTACAATATTAAAGCAGATTGTCAGGCAGGTTTCTTCTAGCTCCCTCTCTTCCCACTTCCCACCAGTGGACTTTGTCTCATCAACAGAAGTTCTATAAACAGATGCTTCAGATTGTTACATCCTGTGAGAGATCTGGCTCCTTCTTTTATCAGTGGTGTAACTGAGTTGGAGCTGTCAAATCAGTGAGCGGCTGCTCATGTGCTCATTGGGCAGGTTCATTTTGCATGGCCTATTGTCCTGGGTGGGCGTGGAGTTTGCACATATTAGACCATTCCATTGGTTCTTAACATTTCCACCCATCCGGGGCACTAGGCCATGCAAAACAAATTGGCCCATTGTCACAAAGCTGCCCACACCCTTCCCAATCGCACTAGAAGTTCACGATGAGAAAGTATGTTTTATGGAAGACATGACACTCAAATTTAAGATCATTAAAATAAATAATGAGGATTTCTGTCAGTCTAAACGAGATTTAGATTACACCACATGCTCCAGTGTTTGAATTTGTAAACACAGCTGCATGGTATTTCTACTAATGTGACCCCATGCAGCCAATGGCAATGCTTGCGGTGGGTATAACACCGGGAGCCTCTTGTGAATTTGACAGCTTCCACCTCAGACACAATCAAAACAACAGCTATACGGGAGAAGGATAGCAAAAATTTGAGCAAATAGTCGATTTCAGATGATGTTTGCTTTCAGGTGGGATAAAGAGCATGGTGTACAAGTTGAGAACAATGTTTGAGAAGAAGAATCCCAGGACCAGATCATCCAATAAGAGAGGAGATGCCTTGTCCACGGACTTCAAGAGGTTCTCTGAGCTCAACTGTGTTACAGGTACAGGACTTTCATCAGTATCCATAACGTGAACACAGGGTATACATACAGTGTAACATGATGTTAACATTACCTACCAGTTGAGCCATAGCCTACAATGTAACATGATGTTAACATTACCTACCATTTGAGCCATAGCCTACAGTGTAACATGATGTTAACATTACCTACCAGTTGAGCCATAGCCTACAGTGTAACATGATGTTAACATTACCTACCAGTTGAGCCATAGCCTACAGTGTAACATGATGTTAACATTACCTAACAGTTGAGCCATAGCCTACAGTGTAACATGATGTTAACATTACCTACTATTTGAGCCATAGCCTACAGTGTAACATGATGTTAACATTACCTACCATTTGAGCCATAGCCTACAGTGTAACATGATGTTAACATGACCTACCAGTTGAGCCATAGCCTACAGTGTAACATGATGTTAACATTATCTACCAGTTGAGCCATAGCCTACAATGTAACATGATGTTAACATTATCTACCAGTTGAGCCATAGCCTACAGTGTAACATGATGTTAACATTACCTAGCAGTTGAGCCATAGCCTACAGTGTAACATGATGTTAAAATTATCTACCAGTTGAGCCATAGCCTACAGTGTAACATGATGTTAACATTACCCACCAGTTGAGCCCAAGGCATCCACCACAGAGGTCTCCTCCTCAGCTGCCCTCAACACAGGATCGCTGGTCTCAGACACAGAACAATGTGGAGCCAGGTCACGCACTCACACGCACACGCACACACACACACACACACACACACACACACACACACACACACACACACACACACCAATATTCCATGCCAAGCTTGACAAACTTTCCCATTATTCTGTGATGTTTTAGATCAGGGGAACAGGACCTGCAGTCAGTTGACTCAAAGAGTGCCAAACCTGATGGCCCAGTGGAACAGGAGAAAGAGAAGGATTCCGCTTCATCAAAACCAGCCCAGAAGAAATCAGCCCTGGACCAGTCTTCCAAAGCCGTAAAAGAAACCAGCAAGACAACCATTCGTACGTGACTGGTCTGGAGGCGCTGTTTGAACCTGTTTATTTCTATAGAAATCCTGTCAATATCAGCTGACACATACAGTATAAAGTCATGTGTTTCTCTCACCTCAGCTCCTATGAAGGCTGGTTCAGTGAAGGACAAGTTGGTGGTGCCTAGGAAGAAGGCTCTCGTCAAGTCGACCCTGGAGACTGCTTCTCACATTGAGCACATCAGGAGGAATGGAGTGGCATCACTAGAACTCAGCTACATATACCTCCTGGCAGGTGAGATAGGAGAGACTGGGATGGAATATAATGCAAATAAATTGATCAAATGGAATGGGATGGAAATAGAAATGGGATAGAATGGAATGGAAAGAAAGGGGAAAATAAATGGGAAAGAATAGAATGGAAGGACAGGAAAATGGGAGGGAATGGAAGGAAAGGGAATTGGAAGGGAATGGAAGGAAAGGGAAATTGGGATAGTATCAAAAGGAAGGACGTGGAAATGGGATAGTATCAAAAGGAAGGACAGGGAAATGGGATAGTATCAAAAGGAAGAACAGGGAATTGGGATCGAATGGGGGGAAAGGGAAATTGGATAGTATCAAAAGGAAGGACATGGAAATGGGATAGTATCAAAAGGAAGGACGTGGAAATGGGATAGTATCAAAAGGAAGGACAGGGAAATGGGGGGGAAAGGGAAATGGGATCGTATCAAAAGGAAGGAAATGGGATAGTATCAAAAGGAAGGACATGGAAATGGGATAGTATCAAAAGGAAGGACATGGAAATGGGATAGTATCAAAAGGAAGAACAGGGAATTGGGATCGAATGGGGGGAAAGGGAAATGGGGTAGTATCAAAAGGAAGGACGTGGAAATGGGATAGTATCAAAAGGAAGAACAGGGAATTGGGATCGAATGGGGGGAAAGGGAAATGGGATAGTATCAAAAGGAAGGACATGGAAATGGGATAGTATCAAAAGGAAGGATGTGGAAATGGGATAGTATCAAAAGGAAGAACAGGGAATTGGGATCGAATGGGGGGAATGGGAAATGGGATAGTATCAAAAGGAAGGACAGGGAAATGGGTTAGTATCAAAAGGAAGGACATGGAAATGGGATAGTATCAAAAGGAAGGACAGGGAAATGGGTTAGTATCAAAAGGAAGGACATGGAAATGGGATAGTATCAAAAGGAAGGACATGGAAATGGGATAGTATCAAAAGGAAGGACGTGGAAATGGGGGGGAAAGGGAAATGGGATCGTATCAAAAGGAAGGAAATGGGATAGTATCAAAAGGAAGGACATGGAATAGGGGTAGTATCAAAAGGAAGGATGTGGAAAAGGGATAGTATCAAAAGGAAGGACATGGAAATGGGATAGTATCAAAAGGAAGGACGTGGAAAAGGGATAGAATCAAAAGGAAGGACGTGGAAATGGGATAGTATCAAAAGGAAGGACGTGGAAATGGGATAGTATCAAAAAGAAGGACATAGAAATGGGATAGTATCAAAAGGAAACACAGGGAAATGGGATAGTATCAAAAGGAAGGACATGGAAATTGGATAGTATCAAAAGGAAGGACGTGGAAATGGGATAGTATCAAAAAGAAGGACATAGAAATGGGATAGTATCAAAAGGAAACACAGGGAAATGGGATAGTATCAAAAGGAAGGACATGGAAATGGGATAGTATCAAAAGGAAACACAGGGAAATGAGATAGTATCAAAAGGAAGGACGTGGAAAAGGGATAGTATCAAAAGGAAGAACAGGGAAAAGGGATAGTATCAAAAGGAAGGACATGGAAATGGGATAGTATCAAAAGGAAGGACGTGGAAATGGGATAGTATCAAAAAGAAGGACATAGAAATGGGATAGTATCAAAAGGAAACACAGGGAAATGGGATAGTATCAAAAGGAAGGACATGGAAATGGGATAGTATCAAAAGGAAACACAGGGAAATGGGATAGTATCAAAAGGAAGGACGTGGAAAAGGGATAGTATCAAAAGGAAGGACATGGAAATGGGATAGTATCAAAAGGAAGTACAGGAAAATAGGATAGTATCAAAAGGAAGGACATGGAAATGGGATATTATCAAAAGGAAGGACAGGGAAATGGGTTAGTATCAAAAGGAAGGACATGGAAATGGGATAGTATCAAAAGGAAGGACGTGGAAATGGGGGGGAAAGGGAAATGGGATATTATCAAAAGGAAGAACATGGAAATGGGTTAGTATCAAAAGGAAGGACATGGAAATGGGTTAGTATCAAAAGGAAGGACAGGGAAATGGGTTAGTATCAAAAGGAAGGACATGGAAATGGGATAGTATCAAAATGAAGGACGTGGAAATGGGGGGGAAAGGGAAATGGGATCGTATCAAAAGGAAGGAAATGGGATAGTATCAAAAGGAAGGACATGGAATAGGGATAGTATCAAAAGGAAGGACATGGAATAGGGATAGTATCAAAAGGAAGGATGTGGAAAAGGGATAGTATCAAAAGGAAGGACATGGAAATGGGATAGTATCAAAAGGAAGGACGTGGAAAAGGGATAGTATCAAAATGAAGGACATGGAAATGGGATAGTATCAAAAGGAAGGACAGGGAATTGGGATCGAATGGGGGGAAAGGGAAATTGGATAGTATCAAAAGGAAGGACATGGAAATGGGATAGTATCAAAAGGAAGGACAGAGAAATGGGATAGTATCAAAAGGAAGGACAGGGAAATGGGATAGTATCAAAAGGAAGGACATGGAAATGGGATAGTATCAAAAGGAAGCACAGGGAAATTGGTTAGTATCAAAAGGAAGGAAATGGGATAGTATCAAAAGGAAGGACATGGAAATGGGATAGTATCAAAAGGAAACACAGGGAAATGGGATAGTATCAAAAGGAAGAACATGGAATTGGGATCGAATGGGGGGAATGGGAAATGGGATAGTATCAAAAGGAAGGACATGGAAATGGGATAGTATCAAAAGGAAGGACATGGAAATGGGATAGTATCAAAAGGAAGGACATGGAAATGGGATAGTATCAAAAGGAAGGACGTGGAAATGGGGGGGAAAGGGAAATGGGATCGTATCAAAAGGAAGGAAATAGGATAGTATCAAAAGGAAGGACATGGAATAGGGATAGTATCAAAAGGAAGGATGTGGAAAAGGGATAGTATCAAAAGGAAGGACATGGAAATGGGATAGTATCAAAAGGAAGGACGTGGAAAAGGGATAGTATCAAAAGGAAGGACATGGAAATGGGATAGTATCAAAAGGAAACACAAGGAAATGGGATAGTATCAAAAGGAAGGACATGGAAATGGGATAGTATCAAAAGGAAGGACGTGGAAAAGGGATAGTATCAAAAGGAATGACATGGAAATGGGATAGTATCAAAAGGAAGGACATGGAAAAGGGATAGTATCAAAAGGAAGGACATAGAAATGGGATAGTATCAAAAGGAAACACAGGGAAATGGGATAGTATCAAAAGGAAGGACATGGAAATGGGATAGTATCAAAAGGAAACACAGGGAAATGGGATAGTATCAAAAGGAAGGACGTGGAAAAGGGATAGTATCAAAAGGAAGGACATGGAAATGGGATAGTATCAAAAGGAAACACAGGGAAATGGGATAGTATCAAAAGGAAGGACATGGAAATGGGATAGTGTCAAAAGGAAGGACGTGGAAAAGGGATAGTATCAAAAGGAAGGACATGGAAATGGGATAGTATCAAAAGGAAGGACGTGGAAATGGGATAGTATCAAAATTAAGGACAGGGAATTGGGATCGAATTGGGGGAAAGGGAAATGGGATAGTATCAAAAGGAAGGACATGGAAAAGGGATAGTATCAAAAGGAAGGACATGGAAATGGGATAGTATCAAAAGGAAGGACATGGAAATGGGATAGTATCAAAAGGAAGGACGTGGAAATGGGATAGTATCAAAAGGAAGGACAGGGAATTGGGATCGAATGGGGGGAAAGGGAAATTGGATAGTATCAAAAGGAAGGACATGGAAATGGGATAGTATCAAAAGGAAGGACAGGGAAATGGGATAGTATCAAAAGGAAGGACAGGGAAATGGGATAGTATCAAAAGGAAGGACAGGGAAATGGGATAGTATCAAAAGGAAGGACATGGAAATGTGATAGTATCAAAAGGAAGCAAAGGGAAATTGGTTAGTATCAAAAGGAAGGAAATGGGATAGTATCAAAAGGAAGGACATGGAAATGGGATAGTATCAAAAGGAAACACAGGGAAATGGGATAGTATCAAAAGGAAGGACATGGAAAAGGGATAGTATCAAAAGGAAGGACGTGGAAATGGGATAGTATCAAAAGGAAGAACAGGGAATTGGGATCGAATGGGGGGAATGGGAAATGGGATAGTATCAAAAGGAAGGACATGGAAATGGGATAGTATCAAAAGGAAGGACATGGAAATGGGATAGTATCAAAAGGAAGGACATGGAAATGGGATAGTTTTAAAAGGAAGGACGTGGAAATGGGATAGTATCAAAAGGAAGGACGTGGAAATGGGGGGGAAAGGGAAATGTGTTCTTATCAAAAGGAAGGAAATGGGATAGTATCAAAAGGAAGGACATGGAAATGGGATAGTATCAAAAGGAAGGACATGGAAATGGGATAGTATCAAAATGAAGGACATGGAAATGGGATAGTATCAAAAGGAAGGACGTGGAAATGGGGGGGAAAGGGAAATGGGATCGTATCAAAAGGAAGGAAATCGGATAGTATCAAAAGGAAGGACATGGAAATGGGATAGTATCAAAAGGAAACACAGGGAAATTGGATAGTATCAAAAGGAAGGACATGGAAATGGGATAGTATCAAAAGGAAGGACATGGAAATGGGGGGGAAAGGGAAATGGGATAGTATCAAAAGGAAGAACATGGAAATGGGATAGTATCAAAAGGAAACACAGGGAAATGGGATAGTATCAAAAGGAAGGACATGGAAATGGGATAGTATCAAAAGGAAAGACAGGGAAATGGGATAGTATCAAAAGGAAGGACAGGGAAATGGGATAGTATCAAAAGGAAGGACAGGGAAATGGGATAGTATCAAAAGGAAGGACATGGAAATGTGATAGTATCAAAAGGAAGCAAAGGGAAATTGGTTAGTATCAAAAGGAAGGAAATGGGATAGTATCAAAAGGAAGGACATGGAAATGGGATAGTATCAAAAGGAAACACAGGGAAATGGGATAGTATCAAAAGGAAGGACATGGAAAAGGGATAGTATCAAAAGGAAGGACGTGGAAATGGGATAGTATCAAAAGGAAGAACAGGGAATTGGGATCGAATGGGGGGAATGGGAAATGGGATAGTATCAAAAGGAAGGACATGGAAATGGGATAGTATCAAAAGGAAGGACATGGAAATGGGATAGTATCAAAAGGAAGGACATGGAAATGGGATAGTTTTAAAAGGAAGGACGTGGAAATGGGATAGTATCAAAAGGAAGGATGTGGAAATGGGGGGGAAAGGGAAATGTGTTCTTATCAAAAGGAAGGAAATGGGATAGTATCAAAAGGAAGGACATGGAAATGGGATAGTATCAAAAGGAAGGACATGGAAATGGGATAGTATCAAAATGAAGGACATGGAAATGGGATAGTATCAAAAGGAAGGACGTGGAAATGGGGGGGAAAGGGAAATGGGATCGTATCAAAAGGAAGGAAATCGGATAGTATCAAAAGGAAGGACATGGAAATGGGATAGTATCAAAAGGAAACACAGGGAAATTGGATAGTATCAAAAGGAAGGACATGGAAATGGGATAGTATCAAAAGGAAGGACATGGAAATGGGGGGGAAAGGGAAATGGGATAGTATCAAAAGGAAGAACATGGAAATGGGATAGTATCAAAAGGAAACACAGGGAAATGGGATAGTATCAAAAGGAAGGACATGGAAATGGGATAGTATCAAAAGGAAAGACATGGAAATGGGATAGTATCAAAAGGAAGGACATGGAAATGGGATAGTATCAAAAGGAAGGACATGGAAATGGGATAGTATCAAAAGGAAGCACAGGGAAATTGGGATCGAATGGGGGGAAAGGGAAATGGGATAGTATCAAAAGGAAGGACATGGAAATGGGATAGTATCAAAAAGAAGGACGTGGAAATGGGATAGTATCAAAAAGAAGGACATAGAAATGGGATAGTATCAAAAGGAAACACAGGGAAATGGGATAGTATCAAAAGGAAGGACATGGAAATTGGATAGTATCAAAAGGAAGGACGTGGAAATGGGATAGTATCAAAAAGAAGGACATAGAAATGGGATAGTATCAAAAGGAAACACAGGGAAATGGGATAGTATCAAAAGGAAGGACATGGAAATGGGATAGTATCAAAAGGAAACACAGGGAAATGGGATAGTATCAAAAGGAAGGACGTGGAAAAGGGATAGTATCAAAAGGAAGAACAGGGAAAAGGGATAGTATCAAAAGGAAGGACATGGAAATGGGATAGTATCAAAAGGAAGGACGTGGAAATGGGATAGTATCAAAAAGAAGGACATAGAAATGGGATAGTATCAAAAGGAAACACAGGGAAATGGGATAGTATCAAAAGGAAGGACATGGAAATGGGATAGTATCAAAAGGAAACACAGGGAAATGGGATAGTATCAAAAGGAAGGACGTGGAAAAGGGATAGTATCAAAAGGAAGGACATGGAAATGGGATAGTATCAAAAGGAAGTACAGGAAAATAGGATAGTATCAAAAGGAAGGACATGGAAATGGGATATTATCAAAAGGAAGGACAGGGAAATGGGTTAGTATCAAAAGGAAGGACATGGAAATGGGATAGTATCAAAAGGAAGGACGTGGAAATGGGGGGGAAAGGGAAATGGGATATTATCAAAAGGAAGAACATGGAAATGGGTTAGTATCAAAAGGAAGGACATGGAAATGGGTTAGTATCAAAAGGAAGGACAGGGAAATGGGTTAGTATCAAAAGGAAGGACATGGAAATGGGATAGTATCAAAATGAAGGACGTGGAAATGGGGGGGAAAGGGAAATGGGATCGTATCAAAAGGAAGGAAATGGGATAGTATCAAAAGGAAGGACATGGAATAGGGATAGTATCAAAAGGAAGGATGTGGAAAAGGGATAGTATCAAAAGGAAGGACATGGAAATGGGATAGTATCAAAAGGAAGGACGTGGAAAAGGGATAGTATCAAAATGAAGGACATGGAAATGGGATAGTATCAAAAGGAAGGACAGGGAATTGGGATCGAATGGGGGGAAAGGGAAATTGGATAGTATCAAAAGGAAGGACATGGAAATGGGATAGTATCAAAAGGAAGGACAGAGAAATGGGATAGTATCAAAAGGAAGGACAGGGAAATGGGATAGTATCAAAAGGAAGGACATGGAAATGGGATAGTATCAAAAGGAAGCACAGGGAAATTGGTTAGTATCAAAAGGAAGGAAATGGGATAGTATCAAAAGGAAGGACATGGAAATGGGATAGTATCAAAAGGAAACACAGGGAAATGGGATAGTATCAAAAGGAAGAACATGGAATTGGGATCGAATGGGGGGAATGGGAAATGGGATAGTATCAAAAGGAAGGACATGGAAATGGGATAGTATCAAAAGGAAGGACATGGAAATGGGATAGTATCAAAAGGAAGGACATGGAAATGGGATAGTATCAAAAGGAAGGACGTGGAAATGGGGGGGAAAGGAAATGGGATCGTATCAAAAGGAAGGAAATAGGATAGTATCAAAAGGAAGGACATGGAATAGGGATAGTATCAAAAGGAAGGATGTGGAAAAGGGATAGTATCAAAAGGAAGGACATGGAAATGGGATAGTATCAAAAGGAAGGACGTGGAAAAGGGATAGTATCAAAAGGAAGGACATGGAAATGGGATAGTATCAAAAGGAAACACAAGGAAATGGGATAGTATCAAAAGGAAGGACATGGAAATGGGATAGTATCAAAAGGAAGGACGTGGAAAAGGGATAGTATCAAAAGGAATGACATGGAAATGGGATAGTATCAAAAGGAAGGACATGGAAAAGGGATAGTATCAAAAGGAAGGACATAGAAATGGGATAGTATCAAAAGGAAACACAGGGAAATGGGATAGTATCAAAAGGAAGGACATGGAAATGGGATAGTATCAAAAGGAAACACAGGGAAATGGGATAGTATCAAAAGGAAGGACATGGAAATGGGATAGTATCAAAAGGAAGGACGTGGAAAAGGGATAGTATCAAAAGGAAGGACATGGAAATGGGATAGTATCAAAAGGAAGGACGTGGAAATGGGATAGTATCAAAATTAAGGACAGGGAATTGGGATCGAATGGGGGGAAAGGGAAATGGGATAGTATCAAAAGGAAGGACATGGAAAAGGGATAGTATCAAAAGGAAGGACATGGAAATGGGATAGTATCAAAAGGAAGGACATGGAAATGGGATAGTATCAAAAGGAAGGACGTGGAAATGGGATAGTATCAAAAGGAAGGACAGGGAATTGGGATCGAATGGGGGGAAAGGGAAATTGGATAGTATCAAAAGGAAGGACATGGAAATGGGATAGTATCAAAAGGAAGGACAGGGAAATGGGATAGTATCAAAAGGAAGGACAGGGAAATGGGATAGTATCAAAAGGAAGGACAGGGAAATGGGATAGTATCAAAAGGAAGGACATGGAAATGTGATAGTATCAAAAGGAAGCAAAGGGAAATTGGTTAGTATCAAAAGGAAGGAAATGGGATAGTATCAAAAGGAAGGACATGGAAATGGGATAGTATCAAAAGGAAACACAGGGAAATGGGATAGTATCAAAAGGAAGGACATGGAAAAGGGATAGTATCAAAAGGAAGGACGTGGAAATGGGATAGTATCAAAAGGAAGAACAGGGAATTGGGATCGAATGGGGGGAATGGGAAATGGGATAGTATCAAAAGGAAGGACATGGAAATGGGATAGTATCAAAAGGAAGGACATGGAAATGGGATAGTATCAAAAGGAAGGACATGGAAATGGGATAGTTTTAAAAGGAAGGACGTGGAAATGGGATAGTATCAAAAGGAAGGACGTGGAAATGGGGGGGAAAGGGAAATGTGTTCTTATCAAAAGGAAGGAAATGGGATAGTATCAAAAGGAAGGACATGGAAATGGGATAGTATCAAAAGGAAGGACATGGAAATGGGATAGTATCAAAATGAAGGACATGGAAATGGGATAGTATCAAAAGGAAGGACGTGGAAATGGCGGGGAAAGGGAAATGGGATCGTATCAAAAGGAAGGAAATCGGATAGTATCAAAAGGAAGGACATGGAAATGGGATAGTATCAAAAGGAAACACAGGGAAATTGGATAGTATCAAAAGGAAGGACATGGAAATGGGATAGTATCAAAAGGAAGGACATGGAAATGGGGGGGAAAGGGAAATGGGATAGTATCAAAAGGAAGAACATGGAAATGGGATAGTATCAAAAGGAAACACAGGGAAATGGGATAGTATCAAAAGGAAGGACATGGAAATGGGATAGTATCAAAAGGAAAGACATGGAAATGGGATAGTATCAAAAGGAAGGACATGGAAATGGGATAGTATCAAAAGGAAGGACATGGAAATGGGATAGTATCAAAAGGAAGCACAGGGAAATTGGGATCGAATGGGGGGAAAGGGAAATGGGATAGTATCAAAAGGAAGGACATGGAAATGGGATAGTATCAAAAGGAAGGAGAGGGAAGTGGGATAGTATCAAAAGGAAGAACAGGGAAATGGGATAGTATCAAAAGGAAGGACATGGAAATGGGATAGTATCAAAAGGAAGGACATGGAAATGGGATAGTATCAAAAGGAAACACAGGGAAATGGGATAGTATCAAAAGGAAGGACATGGAAATGGGATAGTATCAAAAGGAAGGACATGGAAATGGGATAGTATCAAAAGGAAGGACGTGGAAATGGGGGGGAAAGGGAAATGGGATCGTATCAAAAGGAAGGAAATGGGATAGTATCAAAAGGAAGGACATGGAAATGGGATAGTATCAAAAGGAAACACAGGGAAATTGGATAGTATCAAAAGGAAGGACATGGAAATGGGATAGTATCAAAAGGAAGGACATGGAAATGGGGGGAAAGGGAAATGGGATAGTTTCAAAAGGAAGAACATGGAAATGGGATAGTATCAAAAGGAAACACAGGGAAATGGGATAGTATCAAAAGGAAGGACATGGAAATGGGATAGTATCAAAAGGAAGGACATGGAAATGGGATAGTATCAAAAGGAAGGACACGGAAATGGGATAGTATCAAAAGGAAGCACAGGGAAATTGGTTAGTATCAAAAGGAAGGACATGGAAATGGGATAGTATCAAAAGGAAGGACATGGAAATGGGATAGTATCAAAAGGAAGGACACGGAAATGGGATAGTATCAAAAGGAAGGACATGGAAATGGGATAGTATCAAAAGGAAGAACAGGGAAATGGGATAGTATCAAAAGGAAGGACATGGAAATGGGATAGTATCAAAAGGAAACACAGGGAAATGGGATAGTATCAAAAGGAAGGACGTGGAAATGGGATAGTATCAAAAGGAAGTACAGGAAAATAGGATAGTATCAAAAGGAAGGACATGGAAATGGGATATTATCAAAAGGAAGGACATGGAAATGGGTTAGTATCAAAAGGAAGGACATGGAAATGGGATAGTATCAAAAGGAAGGACGTGGAAATGGGGGGGAAAGGGAAATGGGATCGTATCAAAAGGAAGGAAATAGGAGAGTATCAAAAGGAAGGACATGGAATAGGGATAGTATCAAAAGGAAGGATGTGGAAAAGGGATAGTATCAAAAGGAAGGACATGGAAATGGGATAGTATCAAAAGGAAGGACGTGGAAAAGGGATAGTATCAAAAGGAAGGACATGGAAATGGGATAGTATCAAAAGGAAGGATATTGAAATGGGATAGTATCAAAAGGAATGACATGGAAATGGGATAGTATCAAAAGGAAGGACATGGAAAAGGGATAGTATCAAAAGGAAGGACATAGAAATGGGATAGTATCAAAAGGAAACACAGGGAAATGGGATAGTATCAAAAGGAAGGACATGGAAATGGGATAGTATCAAAAGGAAACACAGGGAAATGGGATAGTATCAAAAGGAAGGACGTGGAAAAGGGATAGTATCAAAAGGAAGGACATGGAAATGGGATAGTATCAAAAGGAAGTACAGGAAAATAGGATAGTATCAAAAGGAAGGACATGGAAATGGGATATTATCAAAAGGAAGGACAGGGAAATGGGATAGTATCAAAAGGAAGGACTTGGAAATGGGGGGGAAAGGGAAATGGGATCGTATCAAAAGGAAGGAAATGGGATAGTATCAAAAGGAAGGACATGGAATAGGGATAGTATCAAAAGGAAGGATGTGGAAAAGGGATAGTATCAAAAGGAAGGACATGGAAATGGGATAGTATCAAAAGGAAGGACGTGGAAAAGGGATAGTATCAAAAGGAAGGACATGGAAATGGGATAGTATCAAAAGGAAACACAGGGAAATGTGATAGTATCAAAAGGAAGGACATGGAAATGGGATAGTATCAAAAGGAAGGACGTGGAAAAGGGATAGTATCAAAAGGAAGGACATGGAAATGGGATAGTATCAAAAGGAAGGACGTGGAAATGGGATAGTATCAAAATTAAGGACAGGGAATTGGGATCGAATGGGGGGAAAGGGAAATGGGATAGTATCAAAAGGAAGGACATGGAAAAGGGATAGTATCAAAAGGAAGGACATGGAAATGGGATAGTATCAAAAGGAAGGACATGGAAATGGGATAGTATCAAAAGGAAGGACGTGGAAATGGGATAGTATCAAAAGGAAGGACAGGGAATTGGGATCGAATGGGGGGAAAGGGAAATTGGATAGTATCAAAAGGAAGGACATGGAAATGGGATAGTATCAAAAGGAAGGACAGGGAAATGGGATAGTATCAAAAGGAAGGACAGGGAAATGGGATAGTATCAAAAGGAAGGACAGGGAAATGGGATAGTATCAAAAGGAAGGACATGGAAATGTGATAGTATCAAAAGGAAGCACAGGGAAATTGGTTAGTATCAAAAGGAAGGAAATGGGATAGTATCAAAAGGAAGGACATGGAAATGGGATAGTATCAAAAGGAAACACAGGGAAATGGGATAGTATCAAAAGGAAGGACATGGAAAAGGGATAGTATCAAAAGGAAGGACGTGGAAATGGGATAGTATCAAAAGGAAGAACAGGGAATTGGGATCGAATGGGGGGAATGGGAAATGGGATAGTATCAAAAGGAAGGACATGGAAATGGGATAGTATCAAAAGGAAGGACATGGAAATGGGATAGTATCAAAAGGAAGGACATGGAAATGGGATAGTATCAAAAGGAAGGACATGGAAATGGGATAGTATCAAAAGGAAGGACGTGGAAATGGGATAGTATCAAAAGGAAGGACATAGAAATGGGATAGTATCAAAAGGAAACACAGGGAAATGGGATAGTATCAAAAGGAAGGACATGGAAATGGGATATTATCAAAAGGAAGGACATGGAAATGGGTTAGTATCAAAAGGAAGGACATGGAAATGGGATAGTATCAAAAGGAAGGACGTGGAAATGGGGGGGAAAGGGAAATGGGATCGTATCAAAAGGAAGGAAATAGGAGAGTATCAAAAGGAAGGACATGGAATAGGGATAGTATCAAAAGGAAGGATGTGGAAAAGGGATAGTATCAAAAGGAAGGACATGGAAATGGGATAGTATCAAAAGGAAGGACGTGGAAAAGGGATAGTATCAAAAGGAAGGACATGGAAAAGGGATAGTATCAAAAGGAAGGACATAGAAATGGGATAGTATCAAAAGGAAACACAGGGAAATGGGATAGTATCAAAAGGAAGGACATGGAAATGGGATAGTATCAAAAGGAAACACAGGGAAATGGGATAGTATCAAAAGGAAGGACGTGGAAAAGGGATAGTATCAAAAGGAAGGACATGGAAATGGGATAGTATCAAAAGGAAGTACAGGAAAATAGGATAGTATCAAAAGGAAGGACATGGAAATGGGATATTATCAAAAGGAAGGACAGGGAAATGGGATAGTATCAAAAGGAAGGACTTGGAAATGGGGGGGAAAGGGAAATGGGATCGTATCAAAAGGAAGGAAATGGGATAGTATCAAAAGGAAGGACATGGAATAGGGATAGTATCAAAAGGAAGGATGTGGAAAAGGGATAGTATCAAAAGGAAGGACATGGAAATGGGATAGTATCAAAAGGAAGGACGTGGAAAAGGGATAGTATCAAAAGGAAGGACATGGAAATGGGATAGTATCAAAAGGAAACACAGGGAAATGTGATAGTATCAAAAGGAAGGACATGGAAATGGGATAGTATCAAAAGGAAGGACGTGGAAAAGGGATAGTATCAAAAGGAAGGACATGGAAATGGGATAGTATCAAAAGGAAGGACGTGGAAATGGGATAGTATCAAAATTAAGGACAGGGAATTGGGATCGAATGGGGGGAAAGGGAAATGGGATAGTATCAAAAGGAAGGACATGGAAAAGGGATAGTATCAAAAGGAAGGACATGGAAATGGGATAGTATCAAAAGGAAGGACATGGAAATGGGATAGTATCAAAAGGAAGGACGTGGAAATGGGATAGTATCAAAAGGAAGGACAGGGAATTGGGATCGAATGGGGGGAAAGGGAAATTGGATAGTATCAAAAGGAAGGACATGGAAATGGGATAGTATCAAAAGGAAGGACAGGGAAATGGGATAGTATCAAAAGGAAGGACAGGGAAATGGGATAGTATCAAAAGGAAGGACAGGGAAATGGGATAGTATCAAAAGGAAGGACATGGAAATGTGATAGTATCAAAAGGAAGCACAGGGAAATTGGTTAGTATCAAAAGGAAGGAAATGGGATAGTATCAAAAGGAAGGACATGGAAATGGGATAGTATCAAAAGGAAACACAGGGAAATGGGATAGTATCAAAAGGAAGGACATGGAAAAGGGATAGTATCAAAAGGAAGGACGTGGAAATGGGATAGTATCAAAAGGAAGAACAGGGAATTGGGATCGAATGGGGGGAATGGGAAATGGGATAGTATCAAAAGGAAGGACATGGAAATGGGATAGTATCAAAAGGAAGGACATGGAAATGGGATAGTATCAAAAGGAAGGACATGGAAATGGGATAGTATCAAAAGGAAGGACATGGAAATGGGATAGTATCAAAAGGAAGGACGTGGAAATGGGATAGTATCAAAAGGAAGGACGTGGAAATGGGGGGGAAGGGAAATGTGTTCTTATCAAAAGGAAGGAAATGGGATAGTATCAAAAGGAAGGACATGGAAATGGGATAGTATCAAAAGGAAGGATATGGAAATGGGATAGTATCAAAAGGAAGGACATGGAAATGGGATAGTATCAAAAGGAAGGACGTGGAAATGGGGGGGAAAGGGAAATGGGATCGTATCAAAAGGAAGGAAATCGGATAGTATCAAAAGGAAGGACATGGAAATGGGATAGTATCAAAAGGAAACACAGGGAAATTGGATAGTATCAAAAGGAAGGACATGGAAATGGGATAGTATCAAAAGGAAGGACATGGAAATTGGGGGGAAAGGGAAATGGGATAGTATCAAAAGGAAGAACATGGAAATGGGATAGTATCAAAAGGAAACACAGGGAAATGGGATAGTATCAAAAGGACGGACATGGAAATGGGATAGTATCAAAAGGAAAGACATGGAAATGGGATAGTATCAAAAGGAAGGACATGGAAATGGGATAGTATCAAAAGGAAGGACATGGAAATGGGATAGTATCAAAAGGAAGCACAGGGAAATTGGGATCGAATGGGGGGAAAGGGAAATGGGATAGTATCAAAAGGAAAGACATGGAAATGGGATAGTATCAAAAGGAAGGAGAGGGAAGTGGGATAGTATCAAAAGGAAGAACAGGGAAATGGGATAGTATCAAAAGGAAGGACATGGAAATGGGATAGTATCAAAAGGAAGGACATGGAAATGGGATAGTATCAAAAGGAAACACAGGGAAATGGGATAGTATCAAAAGGAAGGACATGGAAATGGGATAGTATCAAAAGGAAGGACATGGAAATGGGATAGTATCAAAAGGAAGGACGTGGAAATGGGGGGGAAAGGGAAATGGGATCGTATCAAAAGGAAGGAAATGGGATAGTATCAAAAGGAAGGACATGGAAATGGTATAGTATCAAAAGGAAACACAGGGAAATTGGATAGTATCAAAAGGAAGGACATGGAAATGGGATAGTATCAAAAGGAAGGACATGGAAATGGGGGGAAAGGGAAATGGGATAGTTTCAAAAGGAAGAACATGGAAATGGGATAGTATCAAAAGGAAACACAGGGAAATGGGATAGTATCAAAAGGAAGGACATGGAAATGGGATAGTATCAAAAGGAAGGACATGGAAATGGGATAGTATCAAAAGGAAGGACACGGAAATGGGATAGTATCAAAAGGAAGCACAGGGAAATTGGTTAGTATCAAAAGGAAGGACATGGAAATGGGATAGTATCAAAAGGAAGGACATGGAAATGGGATAGTATCAAAAGGAAGGACACGGAAATGGGATAGTATCAAAAGGAAGGACATGGAAATGGGATAGTATCAAAAGGAAGAACAGGGAAATGGGATAGTATCAAAAGGAAGGACACGGAAATGGGATAGTATCAAAAGGAAGCACAGGGAAATTGGTTAGTATCAAAAGGAAGGACATGGAAATGGGATAGTATCAAAAGGAAGGACATGGAAATGGGATATTATCAAAAGGAAGGACAGGGAAATGGGATAGTATTAAAAGGAAGGACTTGGAAATGGGGGGGAAAGGGAAATGGGATCGTATCAAAAGGAAGGAAATGGGATAGTATCAAAAGGAAGGACATGGAATAGGGATAGTATCAAAAGGAAGGATGTGGAAAAGGGATAGTATCAAAAGGAAGGACATGGAAATGGGATAGTATCAAAAGGAAGGAAGTGGAAAAGGGATAGTATCAAAAGGAAGGACATGGAAATGGGATAGTATCAAAAGGAAACACAGGGAAATGGGATAGTATCAAAAGGAAGGACATGGAAATGGGATAGTATCTAAAGGAAGGACGTGGAAATGGGATAGTATCAAAAGGAAGGACAGGGAATTGGGATCGAATGGGGGGAAAGGGAAATTGGATAGTATCAAAAGGAAGGACATGGAAATGGGATAGTATCAAAAGGAAGGACAGGGAAATGGGATAGTATCAAAAGGAAGGACAGGGAAATGGGATAGTATCAAAAGGAAGGACAGGGAAATGGGATAGTATCAAAAGGAAGGACATGGAAATGTGATAGTATCAAAAGGAAGCACAGGGAAATTGGTTAGTATCAAAAGGAAGGAAATGGGATAGTATCAAAAGGAAGGACATGGAAATGGGATAGTATCAAAAGGAAACACAGGGAAATGGGATAGTATCAAAAGGAAGGACATGGAAAAGGGATAGTATCAAAAGGAAGGACGTGGAAATGGGATAGTATCAAAAGGAAGAACAGGGAATTGGGATCGAATGGGGGGAATGGGAAATGGGATAGTATCAAAAGGAAGGACATGGAAATGGGATAGTATCAAAAGGAAGGACATGGAAATGGGATAGTATCAAAAGGAAGGACATGGAAATGGGATAGTATCAAAAGGAAGGACGTGGAAATGGGGGGGAAAGGGAAATGGGATCGTATCAAAAGGAAGGAAATCGGATAGTATCAAAAGGAAGGACATGGAAATGGGATAGTATCAAAAGGAAACACAGGGAAATTGGATAGTATCAAAAGGAAGGACATGGAAATGGGATAGTATCAAAAGGAAGGACATGGAAATGGGGGGGAAAGGGAAATGGGATAGTATCAAAAGGAAGAACATGGAAATGGGATAGTATCAAAAGGAAACACAGGGAAATGGGATAGTATCAAAAGGAAGGACATGGAAATGGGATAGTATCAAAAGGAAAGACATGGAAATGGGATAGTATCAAAAGGAAGGACATGGAAATGGGATAGTATCAAAAGGAAGGACATGGAAATGGGATAGTATCAAAAGGAAGGACATGGAAATGGGATAGTATCAAAAGGAAGGACGTGGAAATGGGGGGGAAAGGGAAATGGGATCGTATCAAAAGGAAGGAAATCGGATAGTATCAAAAGGAAGGACATGGAAATGGGATAGTATCAAAAGGAAACACAGGGAAATTGGATAGTATCAAAAGGAAGGACATGGAAATGGGATAGTATCAAAAGGAAGGACATGGAAATGGGGGGGAAAGGGAAATGGGATAGTATCAAAAGGAAGAACATGGAAATGGGATAGTATCAAAAGGAAACACAGGGAAATGGGATAGTATCAAAAGGAAGGACATGGAAATGGGATAGTATCAAAAGGAAAGACATGGAAATGGGATAGTATCAAAAGGAAGGACATGGAAATGGGATAGTATCAAAAGGAAGGACATGGAAATGGGATAGTATCAAAAGGAAGCACAGGGAAATTGGGATCGAATGGGGGGAAAGGGAAATGGGATAGTATCAAAAGGAAGGACATGGAAATGGGATAGTATCAAAAGGAAGGAGAGGGAAGTGGGATAGTATCAAAAGGAAGAACAGGGAAATGGGATAGTATCAAAAGGAAGGACATGGAAATGGGATAGTATCAAAAGGAAGGACATGGAAATGGGATAGTATCAAAAGGAAACACAGGGAAATGGGATAGTATCAAAAGGAAGGACATGGAAATGGGATAGTATCAAAAGGAAGGACATGGAAATGGGATAGTATCAAAAGGAAGGACGTGGAAATGGGGGGGAAAGGGAAATGGGATCGTATCAAAAGGAAGGAAATGGGATTGTATCAAAAGGAAACACAGGGAAATTGGATAGTATCAAAAGGAAGGACATGGAAATGGGATAGTATCAAAAGGAAGGACATGGAAATGGGGGGAAAGGGAAATGGGATAGTTTCAAAAGGAAGAACATGGAAATGGGATAGTATCAAAAGGAAACACAGGGAAATGGGATAGTATCAAAAGGAAGGACATGGAAATGGGATAGTATCAAAAGGAAGGACACGGAAATGGGATAGTATCAAAAGGAAGCACAGGGAAATGGGTTAGTATCAAAAGGAAGGACATGGAAATGGGATAGTATCAAAAGGAAGGACATGGAAATGGGATAGTATCAAAAGGAAGGACACGGAAATGGGATAGTATCAAAAGGAAGGACATGGAAATGGGATAGTATCAAAAGGAAGAACAGGGAAATGGGATAGTATCAAAAGGAAGGACACGGAAATGGGATAGTATCAAAAGGAAGGACAGGGAATTGGGATCGAATGGGGGGAAAGGGAAATTGGATAGTATCAAAAGGAAGGACATGGAAATGGGATAGTATCAAAAGGAAGGACAGGGAAATGGGATAGTATCAAAAGGAAGGACAGGGAAATGGGATAGTATCAAAAGGAAGGACAGGGAAATGGGATAGTATCAAAAGGAAGGACATGGAAATGTGATAGTATCAAAAGGAAGCACAGGGAAATTGGTTAGTATCAAAAGGAAGGAAATGGGATAGTATCAAAAGGAAGGGCATGGAAATGGGATAGTATCAAAAGGAAACACAGGGAAATGGGATAGTATCAAAAGGAAGGACATGGAAAAGGGATAGTATCAAAAGGAAGGATGTGGAAATGGGATAGTATCAAAAGGAAGAACAGGGAATTGGGATCGAATGGGGGGAATGGGAAATGGGATAGTATCAAAAGGAAGGACATGGAAATGGGATAGTATCAAAAGGAAGGACATGGAAATGGGATAGTATCAAAAGGAAGGACATGGAAATGGGATAGTATCAAAAGGAAGGACATGGAAATGGGATAGTATCAAAAGGAAGGACGTGGAAATGGGATAGTATCAAAAGGAAGGACGTGGAAATGGGGGGGAAAGGGAAATGTGTTCTTATCAAAAGGAAGGAAATGGGATAGTATCAAAAGGAAGGACATGGAAATGGGATAGTATCAAAAGGAAGGATATGGAAATGGGATAGTATCAAAAGGAAGGACATGGAAATGGGATAGTATCAAAAGGAAGGACGTGGAAATGGGGGGGAAAGGGAAATGGGATCGTATCAAAAGGAAGGAAATCGGATAGTATCAAAAGGAAGGACATGGAAATGGGATAGTATCAAAAGGAAACACAGGGAAATTGGATAGTATCAAAAGGAAGGACATGGAAATGGGATAGTATCAAAAGGAAGGACATGGAAATGGGGGGGAAAGGGAAATGGGATAGTATCAAAAGGAAGAACATGGAAATGGGATAGTATCAAAAGGAAACACAGGGAAATGGGATAGTATCAAAAGGAAGGACATGGAAATGGGATAGTATCAAAAGGAAAGACATGGAAATGGGATAGTATCAAAAGGAAGGACATGGAAATGGGATAGTATCAAAAGGAAGGACATGGAAATGGGATAGTATCAAAAGGAAGCACAGGGAAATTGGGATCGAATGGGGGGAAAGGGAAATGGGATAGTATCAAAAGGAAGGACATGGAAATGGGATAGAATCAAAAGGAAGGAGAGGGAAGTGGGATAGTATCAAAAGGAAGAACAGGGAAATGGGATAGTATCAAAAGGAAGGACATGGAAATGGGATAGTATCAAAAGGAAGGACATGGAAATGGGATAGTATCAAAAGGAAACACAAGGAAATGGGATAGTATCAAAAGGAAGGACATGGAAATGGGATAGTATCAAAAGGAAGGATATGGAAATGGGATAGTATCAAAAGGAAGGACGTGGAAATGGGGGGGAAAGGGAAATGGGATCGTATCAAAAGGAAGGAAATGGGATAGTATCAAAAGGAAGGACATGGAAATGGGATAGTATCAAAAGGAAACACAGGGAAATTGGATAGTATCAAAAGGAAGGACATGGAAATGGGATAGTATCAAAAGGAAGGACATGGAAATGGGATACTATCAAAAGGAAGGACATGGAAATGGGATAGTATCAAAAGGAAGGACACGGAAATGGGATAGTATCAAAAGGAAGCACAGGGAAATTGGTTAGTATCAAAAGGAAGGACATGGAAATGGGATAGTATCAAAAGGAAGGACATGGAAATGGGATAGTATCAAAAGGAAGGACACGGAAATGGGATAGTATCAAAAGGAAGGACATGGAAATGGGATAGTATCAAAAGGAAGAACAGGGAAATGGGATAGTATCAAAAGGAAGGACACGGAAATGGGATAGTATCAAAAGGAAGCACAGGGAAATGGGATAGTATCAAAAGGAAGGAGAGGGAAGTGGGATAGTATCAAAAGGAAGAACAGGGAAATGGGATAGTATCAAAAGGAAGGACTTGGAAATGGGGGGGAAAGGGAAATGGGATCGTATCAAAAGGAAGGAAATGGGATAGTATCAAAAGGAAGGACATGGAATAGGGATAGTATCAAAAGGAAGGATGTGGAAAAGGGATAGTATCAAAAGGAAGGACATGGAAATGGGATAGTATCAAAAGGAAGGACGTGGAAAAGGGATAGTATCAAAAGGAAGGACATGGAAATGGGATAGTATCAAAAGGAAACACAGGGAAATGGGATAGTATCAAAAGGAAGGACATGGAAATGGGATAGTATCAAAAGGAAGGACGTGGAAATGGGATAGTATCAAAAGGAAGGACAGGGAATTGGGATCGAATGGGGGGAAAGGGAAATTGGATAGTATCAAAAGGAAAGACATGGAAATGGGATAGTATCAAAAGGAAGGACAGGGAAATGGGATAGTATCAAAAGGAAGGACAGGGAAATGGGATAGTATCAAAAGGAAGGACATGGAAATGTGATAGTATCAAAAGGAAGCACAGGGAAATTGGTTAGTATCAAAAGGAAGGAAATGGGATAGTATCAAAAGGAAGGACATGGAAATGGGATAGTATCAAAAGGAAACACAGGGAAATGGGATAGTATCAAAAGGAAGGACATGGAAAAGGGATAGTATCAAAAGGAAGGACGTGGAAATGGGATAGTATCAAAAGGAAGAACAGGGAATTGGGATCGAATGGGGGGAATGGGAAATGGGATAGTATCAAAAGGAAGGACATGGAAATGGGATAGTATCAAAAGGAAGGACATGGAAATGGGATAGTATCAAAAGGAAGGACATGGAAATGGGATAGTATCAAAAGGAAGGACATGGAAATGGGGGGGAAAGGGAAATGGGATAGTATCAAAAGGAAGAACATGGAAATGGGATAGTATCAAAAGGAAACACAGGGAAATGGGATAGTATCAAAAGGAAGGACATGGAAATGCGATAGTATCAAAAGGAAAGACATGGAAATGGGATAGTGTCAAAAGGAAGGACATGGAAATGGGATAGTATCAAAAGGAAGGACATGGAAATGGGATAGTATCAAAAGGAAGCACAGGGAAATTGGGATCGAATGGGGGGAAAGGGAAATGGGATAGTATCAAAAGGAAGGACATGGAAATGGGATAGTATCAAAAGGAAGGAGAGGGAAGTGGGATAGTATGAAAAAGAAGAACAGGGAAATGGGATAGTATCAAAAGGAAGGACATGGAAATGGGATAGTATCAAAAGGAAGGACTTGGAAATGGGATAGTATCAAAAGGAAACACAGGGAAATGGGATAGTATCAAAAGGAAGGACATGGAAATGGGATAGTATCAAAAGGAAGGACATGGAAATGGGATAGTATCAAAAGGAAGGACGTGGAAATGGGGGGGAAAGGGAAATGGGATCGTATCAAAAGGAAGGAAATGGGATAGTATCAAAAGGAAACACAGGGAAATTGGATAGTATCAAAAGGAAGGACATGGAAATGGGATAGTATCAAAAGGAAGGACATGGAAATGGGGGGAAAGGGAAATGGGATAGTTTCAAAAGGAAGAACATGGAAATGGGATAGTATCAAAAGGAAACACAGGGAAATGGGATAGTATCAAAAGGAAGGACATGGAAATGGGATAGTATCAAAAGGAAGGACATGGAAATGGGATAGTATCAAAAGGAAGGACACGGAAATGGGATAGTATCAAAAGGAAGCACAGGGAAATGGGTTAGTATCAAAAGGAAGGACATGGAAATGGGATAGTATCAAAAGGAAGGACACGGAAATGGGATAGTATCAAAAGGAAGGACATGGAAATGGGATAGTATCAAAAGGAAGAACAGGGAAATGGGATAGTATCAAAAGGAAGGACACGGAAATGGGATAGTATCAAAAGGAAGCACAGGGAAATTGGTTATTATCAAAAGGAAGGACATGGAAATGGGATAGTATCAAAAGGAAGGACATGGAAATGGGATAGTATCAAAAGGAAGGACATGGAAATGGGATATTATCAAAAGGAAGGACGTGGAATTGGGGGGGAAAGGGAAATGGGATCGTATCAAAAGGAAGGAAATGGGATAGTATCAAAAGGAAGGACATGGAAATGGGATAGTATCAAAAGGATACACAGGGAAATTGGATAGTGTCAAAAGGAAGGACATGGAAATGGGATAGTATCAAAAGGAAGGACATGGAAATGGGGGGGAAAGGGAAATGGGATATTATCAAAAGGAAGAACATGGAAATGGGATAGTATCAAAAGGAAACACAGGGAAATGGGATAGTATCAAAAGGAAGGACAGGGAAATGGGATAGTATCAAAAGGAAGGACAGGGAAATGGGATAGTATCAAAAGGAAGGACAGGGAAATGGGATAGTATCAAAAGGAAGGACAGGGAAATAGGATAGTATCAAAAGGAAGGACGTGGAAATGGGGGGGAAAGGGAAATGGGATAGTATCAAAAGGAAGGACAGAGAAATGGGATAGAATGAAATGGAAGGATTGTGAAGGTATATAATTAAATGGAAGGAATGTGATGGGATAGAATGGAAGGAAAAGGGAAATAATGGAATGTAAGCAGGGGAAATTGGACAGGTTGCAATGGATGGAAATGGAAATTGGATTGAATTGAATAGAAGGAAAGGGAAATGGGATATAATGGAATGGAAAGAAATGGAAATGGAATGGAATGGAAAGAAATGGAAATGGGATAGAATGGAAGGAAAGGGAAATAGGAGAGAATGGAATGGAAAGGAAAGACAGGAAAATGGGACAGAAATAATGGAAAGGGTATGGGATCGAATGTAGGGAAAAGGAAATGGGAAGAATGGAAGGAAAGGTAAATGGTTTAGAAAGGAATAGAAGGAAAGGTAAATGGGATAGAATGGAATAAATGGAAATTGAATAGAATGGAAGGAAAGGGAAATGGGATAGAATGGAATAAATGGAAATTGAATAGAATGGAAGGAAAGGGAAATGGGATATAATGGAGACGAAGGAAAGAGAAATGGTATTGAATGGGTTGGAAGGAAATGTGATAGAATGGAAGGAAAGGGAAGTGGGAGGGAATGGAATGGAAGGAAAGGGAAATGGGATAGTATAAAAAGGACAGAAAGCTAAATGAGATTGAATGAAATGGAAGGAAAGGGAAGGGATAGAATGGAAGGAAAAATAAATGGGAGAAATGGGACTGAATGAAATGAAAGGAAGGGAAAATGGTATATAATGCAATGAAAGGGAAATGTAATAGAATGGGATGGAAGGAAAGTGAAATGGGATATAATTTAATGGAAGGGAAGGGGGATAGAATGGGATGGAAGGAAAGGGAATTGACAAACAGAAAACACTGGTATAAGTACACAGGGGATAATGGGGAAGATGGGTGACACCTGTAAAGGGGTGGAGACAAGCACAAAGACAGGTGAAACAGAGCAGGACATGACAATGGTAGGAAATGGAAATGAGATAGAATGGAAGGGAGAGGAAGTGGAATAGAATTAGATGGAAAGAATGGGAAATGGGATAGAACGGAATGAATGGGAAATTGTATAGAATGAAATGGAAAGAAGTAGAAATGGGATAGAATGGAATGAATGGGAAATGGGATAGAATTTAAGGACATGGAATGGGATAGTATGGAAAGAAATGGAGTGGAATGGAAGGACATGGAAATTGGATAGTATGGAAGGAAATGGGATAGATTGGAAGGAAAGAGAAATGGGAAGGAAATGGAGTGGAATGGAAGGACATGGAAATGGGATAGTATGGAAGGAAATGGGATAGATTGGAAGGAAAGAGAAATGGGAAGGAAATGGAGTGGAATGGAAGGACAGGGAAATGGGATAGTATGGAAGGAAATGGGATAGATTGGAAGGAAAGAGAAATGGGAAGGAAATGGAGTGGAATGGAAGGACATGGAAATGGGATAGTATGGAAGGAAATGGGATAGATTGGAAGGAAAGAGAAATGGGAAGGAAATGGAGTGGAATGGAAGGACATGGACATGGGATAGTATGGAAGGAAATGGGATAGATTGGAAGGAAAGAGAAATGGGAAGGAAATGGAGTGGAATGGAAGGACATGGAAATGGGAGAGTATGAAAAGGAAGAAACAGGATATGTGATAGAATGGAATAAAAGGAAAGTGAAACAATGGGATAGAATGGAAGGAAAGGGAAATGTGATAGAATGGAGAGAAGGGGTAATCTAACAGAAAGGAACAATAGGGAAATCGGATGGAAAATAATGTAAGGAAAGGGAATTTGGATAGAATGGAAGAAAATGGAAATGGAAAGGAATGGAGGGAGTGTCAAATGGGATTGGGGGAAATGAAAAGAAAGGGAAATGGGATAGAATAACAGGGAAATGAGAGATTGGAATGGAAGGAAATGGTAATTGGGCACAATGTAAGGACAGTGAAATTTAATAGAATGAAAGGGAATGGGAATGAATGGAATGGAATAAAAGGTGAATGGGAATGAATGGAATGGAAGAAAAGGTGAATGGAATGGAATAAAAGGTACATGGGAATGAATGGAATGGAAGAAAAGGTGAATGGAATGGAAGAAAAGGTAAATGGAATGGAATGGAATAAAAGGTAAATGGGATAGAATAATAGGGAAATTAGATAGATTGGAATGGAATGAAATGGTAATTGGGCACAATGTAAGGACAGTGAAATTGAATAGAATGAAAGGGAATGGGAATGAATGGAATGGAAGAAAAGGTAAATGGGAATGAATGGAATGGAAGAAAAGGTAAATGGAATGGAATGGAAAGAAAGGGAAAGGGTATATAATGGAAGTAAATGGAAATGCGATAGAATGGGATCGAAGGAAAGGGAAATGTGATAGAATAGAATGGAAGGAAAGGGAAATGGGGTAGAATAGAATGAAAGTAAAGGTAAATGGGGTAGAATAGAATGGAAGGAAAGGGAAATGGGGTAGAATAAAATGAAAGTAAAGGGAAATGGGGTAGAATAGAATGGAAGGAAAGGGAAATGGGGTAGAATAAAATGGAAGGAAAGGGAAATGGGGTAGAATAGAATGGAAGGAAAGGGAAATGGGGTAGAATAGAATGGAAGGAAAGGGAAATGGGATAGAATGGAATGGAAGTAAAGGGAAATGGGGTAGAATAGAATGGAAGGAAAGGGAAATGGGGTAGAATAGAATGGAAGGAAAGGGAAATGGGGTAGAATAGAATGTAAGGAAAGGGAAATGGGGTAGAATAGAATGGAAGGAAAGGGAAATGGGGTAGAATAGAATGGAAGGAAAGGGAAATGGGATAGAATAGAATGGAAGGAAAGGGAAATGGGATGTAATAGAATGGAAGGAAGGGGAAATGGGTTAGAATAGAATGGAAGGAAAGGGAAATGGGGTAGAATAGAATGGAAGGAAAGGGAAATGGGTTAGAACAGAATGGAAGGAAAGGGAAATGGGGTAGAATAGAATGGAAGGAAGATGAAATGGGATGTAATAGAATGGAAGGAAAGGGAAATGGGGTAGAATAGAATGGAAGGAAAGGGAAATGGGATAGAATAGAATGGAAGGAAAGGGAAATGGGATAGAATAGAATGGAAGTAAAGGGAAATGGGGTAGAATAGAATGGAAGGAAAGGGAAATGGGGTAGAATAGAATGGAAGGAAAGGGAAATGGGGTAGAATAGAATGGAAGGAAAGGGAAATGGGGTAGAATAGAATGGAAGGAAAGGGAAATGGGATAGAATAACAGGGAAATTAGAGATTGGAATGGAAGGAAATAGTAATTGGGCACAATGTAAGGACAGTGAAATTTAATAGAATGAAAGGGAATGGGAATGAATGGAATGGAATAAAAGGTAAATGGGAATGAATGGAATGGAAGAAAAGGTAAATGGAATGGAATGGAATGGAATAAAAGGTAAATGGGAATGAATGGAATGGAAGAAAAGGTGAATGGGAATGAATGGAATGGAAGAAAAGGTGAATGGAATGGAATAAAAGGTACATGGGAATGAATGGAATGGAAGAAAAGGTGAATGGAATGGAAGAAAAGGTAAATGGAATGGAATGGAATAAAAGGTAAATGGGATAGAATAATAGGGAAATTAGATAGATTGGAATGGAATGAAATGGTAATTGGGCACAATGTAAGGACAGTGAAATTGAATAGAATGAAAGGGAATGGGAATTAATGGAATGGAAGAAAAGGTAAATGGGAATGAATGGAATGGAAGAAAAGGTAAATGGAATGGAATGGAAAGAAAGGGAAAGGGTATATAATGGAAGTAAATGGAAATGCGATAGAATGGGATCGAAGGAAAGGGAAATGTGATAGAATAGAATGGAAGGAAAGGGAAATGGGGTAGAATAGAATGAAAGTAAAGGGAAATGGGGTAGAATAGAATGGAAGGAAAGGGAAATGGGGTAGAATAAAATGAAAGTAAAGGGAAATGGGGTAGAATAGAATGGAAGGAAAGGGAAATGGGGTAGAATAAAATGGAAGGAAAGGGAAATGGGGTAGAATAGAATGGAAGGAAAGGGAAATGGGGTAGAATAGAATGGAAGGAAAGGGAAATGGGATAGAATGGAATGGAAGTAAAGGGAAATGGGGTAGAATAGAATGGAAGGAAAGGGAAATGGGGTAGAATAGAATGGAAGGAAAGGGAAATGGGGTAGAATAGAATGTAAGGAAAGGGAAATGGGGTAGAATAGAATGGAAGGAAAGGAAAATGGGGTAGAATAGAATGGAAGGAAAGGGAAATGGGATAGAATAGAATGGAAGGAAAGGGAAATGGGATGTAATAGAATGGAAGGAAGGGGAAATGGGTTAGAATAGAATGGAAGGAAAGGGAAATGGGGTAGAATAGAATGGAAGGAAAGGGAAATGGGGTAGAATAGAATGGAAGGAAAGGGAAATGGGTTAGAATAGAATGTAAGGAAAGGGAAATGGGGTAGAATGGAATGGAAGGAAAGGGAAATGGGGTAGAATAGAATGGAAGGAAAGGGAAATGGGATAGAATAGAATGGAAGGAAAGGGAAATGGGGTAGAATAGAATGGAAGGAAGATGAAATGGGATGTAATAGAATGGAAGGAAAGGGAAATGGGGTAGAATAGAATGGAAGGAAAGGGAAATGGGATAGAATAGAATGGAAGGAAAGGGAAATGGGATAGAATAGAATGGAAGTAAAGGGAAATGGGGTAGAATAGAATGGAAGGAAAGGGAAATGGGGTAGAATAGAATGGAAGGAAAGGGAAATGGGGTAGAATAGAATGGAAGGAAAGGGAAATGGGGTAGAATAGAATGGAAGGAAAGGGAAATGGGGTAGAATAGAATGGAAGGAAAGGGAAATGGGATAGAATAGAATGGAAGGAAAGGGAAATGGGATGTAATAGAATGGAAGGAAAGGGAAATGGGTTAGAATAGAATGGAAGGAAAGGGAAATGGGGTAGAATAGAATGGAAGGAAAGGGAAATGGGATAGAATAACAGGGAAATTAGAGATTGGAATGGAAGGAAATAGTAATTGGGCACAATGTAAGGACAGTGAAATTTAATAGAATGAAAGGGAATGGGAATGAATGGAATGGAATAAAAGGTAAATGGGAATGAATGGAATGGAAGAAAAGGTAAATGGAATGGAATGGAATGGAATAAAAGGTAAATGGGAATGAATGGAATGGAAGAAAAGGTGAATGGAATGGAATGGAATAAAAGGTAAATGGGAATGAATGGAATGGAAGAAAAGGTAAATGGAATGGAATGGAATGGAATAAAAGGTAAATGGGATAGAATAACAGGGAAATTAGATAGATTGGAATGGAATGAAATGGTAATTGGGCACAATGTAAGGACAGTGAAATTGAATAGAATGAATGGGAATGGGAATGAATGGAATGGAAGGAAAGGGAAATGGGAATGAATGGAATGGAAGAAAAGGGAAAGGGTATATAATGGAAGTAAATGGAAATGCGATAGATTGGGATCGAAGGAAAGGGAAATGTGATAGAATAGAATGGAAGGAAAGGGAAATGGGGTAGAATAGAATGAAAGTAAAGGGAAATGGGGTATAATAGAATGGAAGGAAAGGGAAATGGGGTAGAATAAAATGGAAGGAAAGGGAAATGGGATAGAATAGAATGGAAGGAAAGGGAAATGGGATGTAATAGAATGGAAGGAAAGGGAAATGGGTTAGAATAGAATGGAAGGAAAGGGAAATGGGGTAGAATAGAATGGAAGGAAAGGGAAATGGGGTAGAATAGAATGGAAGGAAAGGGACATGGGGTAGAATAGAATGGAAGGAAAGGGAAATGGGATAGAATAGAATGGAAGGAAAGAGAAATGGGGTAGAATAGAATGGAAGGAAGATGAAATGGGATGTAATAGAATGGAAGGCAAGGGAAATGGGGTAGAATAGAATGGAAGGAAAGGGAAATGGGGTAGAATAGAATGGAAGGAAAGGGAAATGGGGTAGAATAGAATGGAAGGAAAGGGAAATGGGATGTAATAGAATGGAAGGAAAGTGAAATGGGATAGAATAGAATGGAAGGAAAGGGAAATGGGGTAGAATAGAATGTAAGGAAAGGGAAATGGGGTAGAATAGAATGGAAGGAAAGGGAAATGGGATAGAATAGAATGGAAGGAAAGGGAAATGGGGTAGAATAGAATGGAAGGAAGATGAAATGGGATGTAATAGAATGGAAGGCAAGGGAAATGGGGTAGAATAGAATGGAAGGAAAGGGAAATGGGGTAGAATAGAATGGAAGGAAAGGGAAATGGGGTAGAATAGAATGGAAGGAAAGGGAAATGGGTTAGAATAGAATGGAAGGAAAGGGAAATGGGATGTAATAGAATGGAAGGAAAGGGAAATGGGATAGAATAGAATGGAAGGAAAGGGAAATGGTGTAGAATAGAATGTAAGGAAAGGGAAATGGGATAGAATAGAATGGAAGGAAATGGAAATGGTTTAGAATAGAATGGAAGGAAAGGGAAATGGGATGTAATAGAATGGAAGGAAAGGGAAATGGAAGGAAATGGAAAATGGGGTAGAAAGGAAGACAAGTGAAATTGAAAGGAATATAATGGGTATAATGTATAGAAAGGGAAATCTGACAGAAACAAACCAAAGGGAATGGGATAGAATTGAAGGAAATGGAAAGGGAATGGAATGAAATGGAAATGGTATAAAATGGAAAGGACAGGTAAATGAGATTGAATGGAAGGAAAGGAAAGGAAAATGGGATAGAATGGTAGGAAATGGAAATGGAGTAGAATGGCATGGAATGAAAGGGAAATTGAATATAATTAAATGGAAAGAAGGGAAATGGGATAGAATAGAATAGAAGGAAAGGGAAATGGGATGTAATAGAATGGAAGGAAAGGGAAATGGGTTAGAATAGAATGGAAGGAAAGGGAAATGGGGTAGAATAGAATGGAAGGAAAGGGAAATGGGGTAGAATAGAATGGAAGGAAGATGAAATGGGATGTAATAGAATGGAAGGCAAGGGAAATGGGGTAGAATAGAATGGAAGGAAAGGGAAATGGCGTAGAATAGAATGGAAGGAAAGGGAAATGGGGTAGAATAGAATGGAAGGAAAGGGACATGGGGTAGAATAGAATGGAAGGAAAGGGAAATGGGATAGAATAGAATGGAAGGAAAGAGAAATGGGGTAGAATAGAATGGAAGGAAGATGAAATGGGATGTAATAGAATGGAAGGCAAGGGAAATGGGGTAGAATAGAATGGAAGGAAAGGGAAATGGGGTAGAATAGAATGGAAGGAAAGGGAAATGGGGTAGAATAGAATGGAAGGAAAGGGAAATGGGATGTAATAGAATGGAAGGAAAGTGAAATGGGATAGAATAGAATGGAAGGAAAGGGAAATGGGGTAGAATAGAATGTAAGGAAAGGGAAATGGGGTAGAATAGAATGGAAGGAAAGGGAAATGGGATAGAATAGAATGGAAGGAAAGGGAAATGGGGTAGAATAGAATGGAAGGAAGATGAAATGGGATGTAGTAGAATGGAAGGCAAGGGAAATGGGGTAGAATAGAATGGAAGGAAAGGGAAATGGGGTAGAATAGAATGGAAGAAAAGGGAAATGGGGTAGAATAGAATGGAAGGAAAGGGAAATGGGTTAGAATAGAATGGAAGGAAAGGGAAATGGGATGTAATAGAATGGAAGGAAAGGGAAATGGGATAGAATAGAATGGAAGGAAAGGGAAATGGTGTAGAATAGAATGTAAGGAAAGGGAAATGGGATAGAATAGAATGGAAGGAAATGGAAATGGGTTAGAATAGAATGGAAGGAAAGGGAAATGGGATGTAATAGAATGGAAGGAAAGGGAAATGGAAGGAAATGGAAAATGGGGTAGAAAGGAAGACAAGTGAAATTGAAAGGAATATAATGGGTATAATGTATAGAAAGGGAAATCTGACAGAAACAAACCAAAGGGAATGGGATAGAATTGAAGGAAATGGAAAGGGAATGGAATGAAATGGAAATGGTATAAAATGGAAAGGACAGGTAAATGAGATTGAATGGAAGGAAAGGAAAGGAAAATGGGATAGAATGGTAGGAAATGGAAATGGAGTAGAATGGCATGGAATGAAAGGGAAATTGAATATAATTAAATGGAAAGAAGGGAAATGGGATAGAATAGAATGGAAGGAAAGGGAAATGGGATGTAATAGAATGGAAGGAAAGGGAAATGGGTTAGAATAGAATGGAAGGAAAGGGAAATGGGGTAGAATAGAATGGAAGGAAAGGGAAATGGGGTAGAATAGAATGGAAGGAAGATGAAATGGGATGTAATAGAATGGAAGGCAAGGGAAATGGGGTAGAATAGAATGGAAGGAAAGGGAAATGGGGTAGAATAGAATGGAAGGAAAGGGAAATGGGGTAGAATAGAATGGAAGGAAAGGGAAATGGGATGTAATAGAATGGAAGGAAAGGGAAATGGGATAGAATAGAATGGAAGGAAATGGAAAATGGGGTAGAAAGGAAGACAAGTGAAATTGAAAGGAATATAATGGGTATAATGTATAGAAAGGGAAATCTGACAGAAACAAACCAAAGGGAATGGGATAGAATTGAAGGAAATGGAAAGGGAATGGAATGAAATGGAAATGGTATAAAATGGAAAGGACAGGTAAATGAGATTGAATGGAAGGAAAGGAAAGGAAAATGGGATAGAATGGTAGGAAATGGAAATGGAGTAGAATGGCATGGAATGAAAGGGAAATTGAATATAATTAAATGGAAAGAAGGGAAATGGGATAGAATAGAATGAATGGGAAATGGTATAGAATGAAATGGAAGGAAAGGGAAATGGGATTGAATGGAATGGACAGAAAAAGGAAACGATATAGGATGGAAGCAAAGGGAATGTACCGGTACAGAGTCAATGTGGAGGCTATATACAGGGGGTGCCAGTACATGTCCATTTTATTTGTCGCATTTGATTCAGAAAAACACCAGTTCCAACTCGCCCAACATGACTACAAATTATCTAAAAAGTTACCTGTAAACTTGGTCCAAACATTTAAAACAACTTTACTAATCCAACTTTAGGTATTTTAAAACGTAAATAATCAATCAAATTTAAGACGAAATATTCTGTGTTCAATAGCGGATAAAATGAAAGTGGAGCGAGCCCCAGGTCGTGTGCCCCAAACAAAACAGTCCACTTGGCTCGACACCCAGAAACGAAAGGGCTACTTCTTCATTATTCAAAAGAAAAACATCAACCAATTTCTAAAGACTGTTGACATCTAGTGGAAGCCATAGGAACTGCAACCAGATGCCTCAGAAATTTCGATTCCCATAGAAAACAAATTGAAAACACAGTCACCTCAAAAAAAAAATCCTGGATGGTTTGTCCTCGGGGTTTCGCCTGCCAAATAAGTTATGTTATACTCACAGACATAATTTGAACAGTTTTAGAAACTTTAGAGTGTTTTCTATCCAAATATACCATTATATAAATATCCTAGCTTCTGGGCCTGAGTAGCAGGGAGTTTACTTTGGGCACGCTTTTCATCCGGATGTGAAAATAGTTCCCCCTAGCCTGAAGAGGTTTTAAGGAAGCGGAAATGGAAGGAAATGGACGGAAAATTAAATGGGATAGAATAGAAGGAAAGGGAAGTGGGATAGAATGGAAGGACAGGTAAATGGGATAGAGAGGAATGGAATGGAAGGATAGGGGAATGGGATCAAATGGAAGGAAAGGGAAATGGGAGTGAATGGAATCAAAATAAATGGGATGGAATGGCATGAAATGAATGGGAAATGGGATAGAATCAAAGGAAAGGGAAATGGATATAATGAAAGGAAACGGAAATGGAATGGACGGAAAATGAAATTGGAAAGAATTGAATGGAAAGAAATGTGATAGAATGGCGTAACAGCATTTCCCACGGAAATGGGATAAAATGGTCGGAAAGGGAAATGGGATTGATTGGAAGAAACGGGACTGAGTTAGAAAGCAAGGAAAAGGAAACAGGATAGAATGGAAGGAAATGGAAATGGAATGGAAGGAAAGGGAAATGGGTTAGAATGGAAGGGAAATAGGATAGGTTGGAAGGGAAATAGGATAGGTTGGAAGGGAAATGGGTTAGAATGGAAGGGAAATAGGATAGGTTGGAAGGGAAATAGGATAGGTTGGAAGGGAAATAGGATAGGTTGGAAGGGAAATGGGTTAGAATGGAAGGGAAATAGGATAGGTTGGAAGGGAAATAGGATAGGTTGGAAGGGAAATAGAATAGGTTGGCAGGGAAATTGGTTAGAATGGAAGGGAAATAGGATAGGTTGGAAGGGAAATAGGATAGGTTGGAAGGGAAATAGGATAGGTTGGAAGGGAAATAGGATAGGTTGGAAGGGAAATGGGTTAGAATGGAAGGGAAATAGGATAGGTTGGAAGGGAAATAGGATAGGTTGGAAGGGAAATAGGATAGGTTGGAAGGGAAATGGGATAGGTTGGAAGGGAAATGGGATAGGTTGGAAGTGAAATGGGATAGGTTGGAAGGGAAATAGGATGGGTTGGAAGGGAAATAGGATAGGTTGGAAGGGAAATGGGTTAGAATGGAAGGGAAATAGGATAGGTTGGAAGGGAAATAGGATAGGTTGGAAGGGAAATAGAATAGGTTGGCAGGGAAATGGGTTAGAATGGAAGGGAAATAGGATAGGTTGGAAGGGAAATGGGATAGGTTGGAAGGGAAATAGGATAGGTTGGAAGGGAAATAGGATAGGTTGGAAGGGAAATGGGTTAGAATGGAAGGGAAATAGGATAGGTTGGAAGGGAAATAGGATAGGTTGGAAGGGAAATAGAATAGCTTGGCAGGGAAATGGGTTAGAATGGAAGGGAAATAGGATAGGTTGGAAGGGAAATAGGATAGGTTGGAAGGGAAATAGGATAGGTTGGAAGGGAAATAGGATAGGTTGGAAGGGAAATAGGATAGGTTGGAAGGGAAATGGAATAGGTTGGAAGGGAAATGGAATAGAATGGAAGGGAAATGGGATAGATTGGAAGGGAAATGGAATAGAATGGAAGGGAAATGGGATAGATTGGAAGGGAAATGGAATAGAATGGAAGGGAAATGGAATAGAATGGAAGGGAAATGGGATAGGTTGGAAGGGAAATGGAATAGAATGGAAGGGAAATGGGATAGATTGGAAGGGAAATGGAATAGAATGGAAGGGAAATGGGATAGAATGGAAGGGAAATGGGATAGGTTGGAAGGGAAATGGAATAGAATGGAAGGGAAATGGGATAGATTGGAAGAAAAGGGGATTGGTTAGAAAGGAAGGAAAGAAAAATTGGATAGAATGGAAGGGAAAGCCAGTTCGTTGGGCTCCGACGCCTCAGCCAGATCGTCAGGCTCCCACGCCTCTGCCGGATGGAAGGTTTCTTCCTAAGTTCCCACCTTTCAAGGGAGTTTTTCCTAGCCACTGTGCTTCTAGATCTGCATTGATTGGTGTTTGGGGTTTTAGGCTGGATTTCTGTATAAGCACTTTGTTACATCTGCTGATGTAAAAAGGGCTTTATAAATACATTTGAGCCCTTCACTGGAGCCCTATTACAAACTTCACAAGGCAATAAGTTACCTGACGTAGCAGGCTCAAAATAACTGCCTGAAACTAAATCCCCTACATACTGGTCGTGACAAGAAAAAAAAAACTGTCTGGAGTTTTTCTTCTGCACTGTTCAACCAATCCAGTAAATGTTGAGGAGGAGTTAAGATGGAGTGTCGCCTTGCTAACACCTAAAAGCTCAATTTTCCCTGAAAAACAAAACACCCGGTTGGTGGGCAAAGGCTAGCCAATTAGAAACATCTGCAGCCCCTCCCAAAATCCCCCAGTTACAACTACACTGCTAAACACAGTATCACAACACCAAAGAAAAGACACATAAAATGTTTTACTATTGGCATGGCAAAGTTAATGTAGTTCTAAAACGTAGATGAAGAACAACAGTTTTGTTGTAAAGTATGTCAATCTTTTCATTTGTGTATGTTAGGAGACCGGTGTCTGACTGACTGCCTGGAGACGTATTCCTCTGGGGTGTACGAGGGTCTGTGTAACATCACACTTGACCGACCTCTGATCTCTGAGAAGCTGAAGGCTGAACTCAACCCTCTAGTCATCACCATCCTGTCAGCCTCCTCCCTGCCATCATCCCCTGTCCCCTTCCATGTCTTAGAGGTAATATACCCCAACTCTTGACCTCTAACATGACCCTCCCAGCCTGCCCCCTTCCACACTGTAGGTACTAACACTACACTGTCTCAGCTGACCCCAAACATCCTTTCCTCTTCTACTACATCTTCTGTCAGGAGAAGTGTCTGCCAGTGTACTGCCAGTACCAGTTCCATAACACTTCTAAGCACCGGACCAAAGGCCAGGAACACAGGACTAACGTTTACTTCAATGACGTCAATGTCATCATGACAGGTGGAGCACTGTCAAACATGCCCTTAAGAATTTGTTTACTGTCACTATTCATATCATCGCTATCGCTAAATGCAGTTATCGCTTTATCTATCATTAGCTCTAAAGCTATCGCTAAAGCTAATGTTACTGCTACAGCTATTACTAAATCTGTCTATTGTTGGAGCTTTTATTATTGCTAGCTCTACCTAATCCAGGCTTGCTAAGTCCCGGGGAGCTGTTGGAGGTCCTGCGAGGTCCTCCGCTGGAGATTGAGGTCCACGACAGAGACAGGAAGTTGGAGAAGGTGTCGACCAGCCCCGCCCTGTTTGGGACATATCCCAATGATGACAAGCTAAGCAGTGTCGTCCCTGTCTCTGGGAAACGGACCAATCACCACCCCTTCAGAGAGAACAGCAAACACTATGACCCCTGTGGCCTCGCCAAGCTTAACCTCAACGACCTGCTACAAGGACAGAGGAGTCTGAAGGTGAAGCTAGCATTGATCAAGGAAAAACAAGACTGTTCACTGTTTTTATTGTCATGTGCACAAGTACAGTGAAATGCCTTTCTAGCTCTTTCCCAAGGAAGCAGTAATCAATATCACAATATAACAACATTGCTTTGACTCAGATTTTGTGCTACTCACTTAAACCTCAGTGGGAAAATTGTGGCAGACATTTGTCATTTTTCTAGTACATTCCTCCATCTTTCTTTTCAGCACCAGTACCAGTTGGATGGGAATATTTAGTGTTCTTTCCCATTCCATGACCAGGTGAACCTGCCGATCCGCTGTTCCCCACCGCCCCAGCTGTTGAGTAGTGAGAGGAGTGACTGGGAGAGGAAAATGGCCTCCATGCCAGGGACAGAAGGGGTGGATGGGCCAGAGCAACAGCCTGGACACTACTTTGATGCAAATTCACAGCTCAAGGTATAGTAGTAGTAGAATAGTAGAAGTAGTAGTAGTAGTAGTAGCAGTAGTAGTAGTGGTGGTAGTATTAGTAGTAGTGGTAGAATTAATATTAGTAATAATAGTAGTAGTGGTAGTAATAGTAGTAGTACTAATAGTAGTAATAGTAGTCTTAATAGTAGTAATAGTAGTGGTAGTAGTAGTGGTGGTGGTAGTAGTAGTACTAGTAGTAGTGGTAGTAGTAGTAGTAGTAGTAGAAGTAGTAGTATTAATAGTAGTAGTAGTAGTAGTAGTAGTGGTAGTAGTATTAATAGGTGTATTGTTAGTAATGGTAGTAGTAGTAGTAGTGGTAGTAGTATTAATAGTAGTAGTGGTAGTAGTATTAATAGTAGTAGTGGTAGTAGTGGTAGTAGTATTAATAGTAGTGGTAGTAGTAGTGGTAGTAGTAGTAGTGGTATTAGTAGTGGTAGTAGTAGCATTAATAGTAGTAGTAGTAGTGGTGGTAGTAGTAGTCGTAGTGGTAGTATTGATAGTAGTAGTGGCAATAGTATTAATAGTAGTAGTGGTAGTAGTATTAATAGTAGTAGTGGTAGTAGTATTAATAGTAGTAGTGGTAGTAGTGGTAGTATGAATAGTAGTAGTGGTAGTAGTGATAGTAGTAGTGGTAGTAGTAGTAGTAGTAGTAGTAGTAGTAGTGGTAGTAGTGGTAGTAGTATTAATAGTAGTAGTGGTAGTAGTAGTAGTAGTAGTGGTAGTAGTAGTGGTAGTAGTAGTAGTAGTGGTAGTAGCATTAATAGTAGTAGCAGTGGCAGTAGTAGTAGTAGTAGTAGTAGTGGCAGTAATGGTAGTATTAATAGTAGTAGTGGTAGTAGTATTAATAGTAGTAGTGGTAGTAGTGGTAGTAGTATTAATAGTAGTAGTGGTAGTAGTAGTAGCAGTAGTGGTAGTAGTATTAATAGCAGTAGTGGTAGTAGTATTAATAGTAGTAGTGGTAGTAGTATTAATAGTAGTATTAATAGTAGTAGTGGTAGTAGTAGTAGTGGTAGTATTAATAGTAGTAGTGGTAGTAAAATCAAATCAAATCAAATCAAATTTTATTTGTCACATACACATGGTTAGCAGATGTTAATGCGAGTGTAGCGAAATGCTTGTGCTTCTAGTTCCGACAATGCAGTAATAACAAGTAATCTAACTAACAATTCCAAAACGACTGTCTTGTACACAGTGTAAGGGGATAAAGAATATGTACATAAGGATATATGAATGAGTGATGGTACAGAGCAGCATAGGCAAGATACAGTAGATGGTATCGAGTACAGTATGTACAAATGAGATGAGTATGTAAACAAAGTGGCATAGTTTAAAGTGGCTAGTGATACATGTATTACATAAGGATACAGTCGATGATATAGAGTACAGTATATACGTATGCATATGAGATGAATAATGTAGGGTAAGTAACATTATATAAGGTAGCATTGTTTAAAGTGGCTAGTGATATATTTACATCATTTCCCATCAATTCCCATTATTAAAGTGGCTGGAGTTGAGTCAGTGTCAGTGTGTTGGCAGCAGCCACTCAGTGTTAGTGGTGGCTGTTTAACAGTCTGATGGCCTTGAGATAGAAGCTGTTTTTCAGTCTCTCGGTCCCAGCTTTGATGCACCTGTACTGACCTCGCCTTCTGGATGATAGCGGGGTGAACAGGCAGTGGCTCGGGTGGTTGATGTCCTTGATGATCTTTATGGCCTTCCTGTGACATCGGGTGGTGTAGGTGTCCTGGAGGGCAGGTAGTTTGCCCCCGGTGATGCGTTGTGCAGACCTCACTACCCTCTGGAGAGCCTTACGGTTGAGGGCGGTGCAGTTGCCATACCAGGCGGTGATACAGCCCGCCAGGATGCTCTCGATTGTGCATCTGTAGAAGTTTGTGAGTGCTTTTGGTGACAAGCCAAATTTCTTCAGCCTCCTGAGGTTGAAGAGGCGCTGCTGCGCCTTCTTCACGATGCTGTCTGTGTGAGTGGACCAATTCAGTGATGTGTATGCCGAGGAACTTAAAACTTGCTACCCTCTCCACTACTGTTCCATCGATGTGGATAGGGGGGTGTTCCCTCTGCTGTTTCCTGAAGTCCACAATCATCTCCTTAGTTTTGTTGACGTTGAGTGTGAGGTTATTTTCCTGACACCACACTCCGAGGGCCCTCACCTCCTCCCTGTAGGCCGTCTCGTCGTTGTTGGTAATCAAGCCTACCACTGTTGTGTCGTCCGCAAACTTGATGATTGAGTTTGTAGGCGTGCGTGGCCACGCAGTCGTGGGTGAACAGGGAGTACAGGAGAGGGCTCAGAACGCACCCTTGTGGGGCCCCAGTGTTGAGGATCAGCGGGGAGGAGATGTTGTTGCCTACCCTCACCACCTGGGGGCGGCCCGTCAGGAAGTCCAGTACCCAGTTGCACAGGGCGGGGTCGAGACCCAGGGTCTCGAGCTTGATGACGAGCTTGGAGGGTACTATGGTGTTGAATGCCGAGCTGTAGTCGATGAACAGCATTCTCACATAGGTATTCCTCTTGTCCAGATGGTTTAGGGCAGTGTGCAGTGTGGTTGAGATTGCATCGTCTGTGGACCTATTTGGGCGGTAAGCAAATTGGAGTGGGTCTAGGGTGTCAGGTAGGGTGGAGGTGATATGGTCCTTGACTAGTCTCTCAAAGCACTTCATGATGACGGATGTGAGTGCTACGGGGCGGTAGTCGTTTAGCTCAGTTACCTTAGCTTTCTTGGGAACAGGAACAATGGTGGCCCTCTTGAAGCATGTGGGAACAGCAGACTGGTATAGGGATTGATTGAATATGTCCGTAAACACACCGGCCAGCTGGTCTGCGCATGCTCTGAGGGCGCGGCTGGGGATGCCGTCTGGGCCTGCAGCCTTGCGAGGGTTAACACGTTTAAATGTCTTACTCACCTCGGCTGCAGTGAAGGAGATACCGCATGTTTTCGTTGCAGGCCGTGTCAGTGGCACTGTATTGTCCTCAAAGCGGGCAAAAAAGTTATTTAGTCTGCCTGGGAGCAAGACATCCTGGTCCGTGACTGGCCTGGATTTCTTCCTGTAGTCCGTGATTGACTGTAGACCCTGCCACATGCCTCTTGTGTCTGAGCCGTTGAATTGAGATTCTACTTTGTCTCTGTACTGGCGCTTAGCTTGTTTGATAGCCTTGCGGAGGGAATAGCTGCACTGTTTGTATTCGGTCATGTTACCAGACACCTTGCCCTGATTAAAAGCAGTGGTTCGCGCTTTCAGTTTCACACGAATACTGCCATCAATCCACGGTTTCTGGTTAGGGAATGTTTTAATCGTTGCTATGGGAACGACATCTTCAACGCACGTTCTAATGAACTCGCACACCGAATAGTAGTATTAATTGTAGTGGTAGTGGTAGTGGTAGTAGTATTAATAGTAGTAGTGGTCGTAGTATTAATAGTAGTGGTGGTAGTAGTAGTGGTAGTAGTATTAATAGTAGTAGTGGTAGTAGTAGTAGTGGTAGTAGTGGCAGTAGTAGTAGTAGTGGCAGTGGTAGTAGTGGTAGTAGTGGTAGTATTAATAGTAGTAGTGGTAGTAGTAGTAGTAGTAGTAATAGTAGTAGTATTATTAATAGTAGTAGTGGTAGTAGTAGTGGTAGTAGTAGTAGTAGTAGTAGTAGTAGTGGTAGTAGTGGTAGTGGTGGTCCTATTAATAGTAGTAGTGGTAGTAGTATTAATGGTAGTAGTGGTAGTAGTATTAATAGTAGTAGTGGCAGTAGTAGTAGCAATAGTGGTAGTAGTATTAATAATAGTAGTAGTGGTAGTAGTATTAATAGTAGTAGGGGTAGTAGTAGTAGTAGTGGTAGTAGTGGTAGTAGTAGTAGTAGTAGTAGTGGTAGTGGTAGTAGTGGTAGTGGTAGTCCTGTTAATAGTAGTAGTGGTAGTAGTATTAATAGTAGTAGTGGTAGTAGTATTCATTGTAGTAGCTGTGGTAGTGGTAGTAGTATTAATAGTAGTAGTGGTAGTAGTAGTAGTGGTAGTAGTATTAATAGTAGTAGTGGTGGTAGTGGTAGTAGTATTAATAGTAGTAGTGTCAGTAGTATTAATAGTAGTGGTGCTAGTAGTGATAGTAGTATTAATAGTAGTAGTGGTAGTAGTGGTGGTAGTATTAATAGTAGTATTGGTAGTATTGATAGTGGTAATTGTAGTAGTATTAATTGTAGTAGCGGTGGTAGTGGTGGTAGTATTAATAGTAGTAGTGGTAGTAGTAGTAGTGGTAGTAGTATTAATAGTAGTAGTGGTGGTAGTGGTAGTAGTATTAATAGTAGTAGTGGTAGTAGTATTAATAGTAGTGGTGCTAGTAGTGGTAGTAGTATTAATAGTAGTAGTGGTAGTAGTGCTAGTAGTAGTGGTAGTGGTAGTAGTAGTGGTAGTAGTAGCAGTAGTAGTGGTAGTAGTGGTAGTGGTAGAAGTCGTAGTGGTAGTAGTCGTAGTGGTAGTCCTATTAATAGTAGTAGTGGTATTAGTATTAATAGTAGTATTGGTAGTAGTATTAATAGTCGTAGTGGTAGTAGTGGTAGTAGTATTAATAGTAGTAGTGGTAGTAGTAGTAGCAGTAGTGGTAGTAGTATTAATAGTAGTAGTGGCAGTAGTATTACTAGTAGTAGTGGTTCTAGTAGTAGTGGTAGTATTAATGGTAGTAGTGGTAGTAGTATTAATTGTAGTAGCGGTGGTAGTGGTAGTAGTATTAATAGTAGTTGTAGTAGTGGTGGTATTAATAGTAGTAGTGGTAGTAGTATTAATAGTAGTAGTGGTGGTAGTGGTAGTAGTATTAATAGTAGTAGTGGTAGTAGTATTAATAGTAGTAGTGGTAGTAGTGCTAGTAGTAGTGGTAGTGGTAGTAGTAGTGGTAGTAGTAGTAGTAGTAGTAGTAGTGGTAGTAGTGGTAGAAGTCGTAGTGGTAGTAGTCGTAGTGGTAGTCCTATTAATAGTAGTAGTGGTATTAGTATTAATAGTAGTATTGGTAGTAGTATTAATAGTAGTAGTGGTAGTAGTGGTAGTAGTATTAATAGTAGTAGTGGTAGTAGTAGTAGCAGTAGTGGTAGTAGTATTAATAGTAGTAGTGGTAGTAGTATTAATAGTAGTAGTGGTTCTAGTACTAGTGGTAGTATTAATAGTAGTAGTGGTAGTAGTATTAATTGTAGTAGCGGTGGTAGTGGTAGTAGTATTAATAGTAGTTGTAGTAGTGGTGGTATTAATAGTAGTAGTGGTAGTAGTATTAATAGTAGTAGTGGTGGTAGTGGTAGTAGTATTAATAGTAGTAGTGGTAGTAGTATTAATAGTAGTGGTGCTAGTAGTGGTAGTAGTATTACTAGTAGTAGTGGTAGTAGTAGTGGTAGTAGTAGTAGTAATAGTAGTATTAATAGTAGTAGTAGTAGTAGTGGTAGTGGTAGTAGTGGTAGTAGTATTAATAGTAGTAGTGGTAGTAGTATTAATAGTAGTAGTGGTGGTAGTGGTAGTAGTATTAATAGTAGTAGTGGTAGTAGTAGTAGTAGTGGTAGTAGTAGTGGTAGTAGTAGTGGTAGTAGTAGTGGTAGTAGTGGTAGTGGTAGTAGTCGTAGTGGTAGTCCTATTAATAGTAGTAGTGGTAGTAGTATTAATAGTAGTATTGGTAGTAGTATTAATAGTAGTGGTGCTAGTAGTGGTAGTAGTATTAATAGTAGTAGTGGTAGTAGTGCTAGTAGTAGTGGTAGTAGTAGTGGTAGTAGTAGTGGTAGTAGTAGTAGTATTAATAGTAGTGGTGCTAGTAGTGGTAGTAGTATTAATAGTAGTAGTGGTAGTAGTGCTAGTAGTAGTGGTAGTAGTAGTAGTAGTAGTAGTAGTGGTAGTAGTGGTAGTGGTAGAAGTCGTAGTGGTAGTAGTCGTAGTGGTAGTCCTATTAATAGTAGTAGTGGTAGTAGTAGTAGCAGTAGTGGTAGTAGTATTAATAGTAGTAGTGGTACTAGTAGTAGTGGCAGTATTAATAGTAGTAGTGGTAGTAGTATTAATTGTAGTAGCGGTGGTAGTGGTAGTAGTATTAATAGTAGTAGTAGTAGTGGTAGTATTAATAGTAGTAGTGGTAGTAGTATTAATAGTAGTAGTGGTGGTAGTAGTATTAATATTAGTAGTGGTAGTAGTATTAATAGTAGTGGTGCTAGTAGTGGTAGTAGTATTACTAGTAGTAGTGATAGTAGTGGTAGTAGTAGTGGTAGTAGTAGTAGTGGTAGTAGTATTAATAGTAGTAGTAGTAGTAGTGGTAGTGGTAGTAGTGGTAGTAGTATTAATAGTAGTAGTGGTAGTAGTATTAATAGTAGTAGTGGTGGTAGTGGTAGTAGTATTAATAGTAGTATTGGTAGTAGTATTAATAGTAGTAGTGGTAGTAGTAGTAGTAGTGGTAGTAGTAGTAGTTTATTGATCCCAACTTGGGAAATTGATTGATTTATTGATTTAGGTGCATGTGGAGATTGCCTGTCCTCTGACGGGAGGAGGTGTGGCCAGTGACGGGGCATGGGACTGCCCGTTCGGACGCATCATATACCTGTTCAAGTACGCTAATGTCCCGGTGATGTCACGGCTTAGGGCGGAGCTACTAAGGATCAATGCTGTGGCGTTCCATCTGGAGGACCAATCAGAGGAGACTGTGGAGCGGGCATTGTCGTGTTACAAGATGGCGGCGCCGGAGAGGGAGAGCCGTGACTTGGACGTGGTGACGGGGTTCCACCTGCTAGATAAACAAATCCACCTTTTTGTTCTGGAAGGACTGAAACATAAAGGTGTCAGGAGACTCTGGGAGACAGTCTCCATACAGTAAGTTATATAGAGACTGTCTCCATACAGTAAGTTATATAGAGACTGTCTCCATACAGTAGTTATATAGAGACTGTCTCCATACAGTAAGTTATATAGAGACTGTCTCCATACAGTAGTTATATAGAGACTGTCTCCATACAGTAAGTTATATAGAGACTGTCTCCATACAGTAAGATATATAGAGTTATAAAGTTATATAGAGAGTCTCCATATAATAAGATATATATATATATAGACTGTCCCCATACATTAAGATGTATATAGACGGTCTCTATACAGTACGTTACATATATAGACTGTCCCCATACATTAAGATGTATATAGATGGTCTCTATACAGTACGTTACATATATAGACGGTCTCTATACAGTACGTTACATATATAGACTGTCCCCATACATTAAGATGTATATAGACGGTCTCTATACAGTACGTTACATATATAGACTGTCCCCATACATTAAGATGTATATAGATGGTCTCTATACAGTACGTTACATATATAGACGGTCTCTATACAGTACGTTACATATATAGACTGTCCCCATACATTAAGATGTATATAGATGGTCTCTATACATTACGTTACATATATAGACTGTCTCCATACAGTACGATACATATATAGACTGTCCCCATACATTGAAATGTACATAGACTGTCTCCATACAGTAAGTTATATATATAGACTATCCCCATATAGTAAGTAGTAGTACAGTAAGACATATATATATATATAGTGCCTTGCGAAAGTATTCGGCCCCCTTGAACTTTGCGACCTTTTGCCACATTTCAGGCTTCAAACATAAAGATATAAAACTGTATTTTTTTGTGAAGAATCAACAACAAGTGGGACACAATCATGAAGTGGAACGACATTTATTGGATATTTCAAACTTTTTTAACAAATCAAAAACTGAAAAATTGGGCGTGCAAAATTATTCAGCCCCTTTACTTTCAGTGCAGCAAACTCTCTCCAGAAGTTCAGTGAGGATCTCTGAATGATCCAATGTTGACCTAAATGACTAATGAGGATAAATACAATCCACCTGTGTGTAATCAAGTCTCCGTATAAATGCACCTGCACTGTGATAGTCTCAGAGGTCCGTTAAAAGCGCAGAGAGCATCATGAAGAACAAGGAACACACCAGGCAGGTCCGAGATACTGTTGTGAAGAAGTTTAAAGCCGGATTTGGATACAAAAAGATTTCCCAAGCTTTAAACATCCCAAGGAGCACTGTGCAAGCGATAACATTGAAATGGAAGGAGTATCAGACCACTGCAAATCTACCAAGACCTGGCCGTCCCTCTAAACTTTCAGCTCATACAAGGAGAAGACTGATCAGAGATGCAGCCAAGAGGCCCATGATCACTCTGGATGAACTGCAGAGATCTACAGCTGAGGTGGGAGACTCTGTCCATAGGACAACAATCAGTCGTATATTGCACAAATCTGGCCTTTATGGAAGAGTGGCAAGAAGAAAGCCATTTCTTAAAGATATCCATAAAAAGTGTTGTTTAAAGTTTGCCACAAGCCACCTGGGAGACACACCAAACATGTGGAAGAAGGTGCTCTGGTCAGATGAAACCAAAATTTAACTTTTTGGCAACAATGCAAAACGTTATGTTTGGCGTAAAAGCAACACAGCTGAACACACCATCCCCACTGTCTAACATGGTGGTGGCAGCATCATGGTTTGGGCCTGCTTTTCTTCAGCAGGGACAGGGAAGATGGTTAAAATTGATGGGAAGATGGATGGAGCCAAATACAGGACCATTCTGGAAGAGAACCTGATGGAGTCTGCAAAAGACCTGTCACGTTTCTTCAAAATCGAACCCAGAAGCAGACCAGGACAAGGAGAGTAGGAAGAAGGTGAGTATTTATTTACAAGTGAAAGTGAATGGGTAGATATATCCAGGTGGCGTAGCGGGCAGCGGTGGTGAGTTGATGGGAGTAAATAGGTGGATCCAATGGGGAAGCGGAATCCTCCGACGACCAGGCGGGAATGGGATAAATGATCCGGGTGAGTAACTGAAGACAGAACAAACGGAGGTAAGTTTAAGGCAAGCAATACGTTAAAAAAAATTTAAAAAAAAATTCTATCCAACTTGAGGCTGATACTATGGCACAACATACTGTTCATGGCTAACGATCTGGCAGGGAATGGATGTCAGGTCCGGGCTTATGAAGAGGAGAGATGATGATCAGGACCAGGTGTGCAGATAGCTGATGGGATACAGGTGCGGGTAATCAGAACTCCCAACTGGCTACATTGCCCGGCAACAAGACAGGGTGCGTTCCAGGACGCCGGAAAAAACACTCCAGGACAGAACACAGGCAAAAACAGACTCAGGAACCGGGATTCGTGACAAGACCTGAGACTGGGACGGAGATTTGTCTTCCAACAAGACAATGATCCAAAACATAAAGCAAAATCTACAATGGAATGGTTCAAAAATAAACATATCCAGGTGTTAGAATGGCCAAGTCAAAGTCCAGACCTGAATCCAATCGAGAATCTGTGGAAAGAACTGAAAACTGCTGTTCACAAATGCTCTCCATCCAACCTCACTGAGCTCGAGCTGTTTTGCAAGGAGGAATGGGAAAACATTTCAGTCTCTCGATGTGCAAAACTGATAGAGACATACCCCAAGCGACTTACAGCTGTAATCGCAGCAAAAGGTGGCGCTACAAAGTATTAACTTAAGGGGGCTGAATAATTTTGCACGCCCAATTTTTCAGTTTTTGATTTGTTAAAAAAGTTTGAAATATCCAATAAATGTCGTTCCACTTCATGATTGTGTCCCACTTGTTGTTGATTCTTCACAAAAAATACAGTTTTATATCTTTATGTTTGAAGCCTGAAATGTGGTAAAAGGTCGCAAAGTTCAAGGGGGCCGAATACTTTCGCAAGGCACTGTATATATATATATATATATATATATATATATATATACTGCTCAAAAAATAATAAAGGGAACACTAAAATAACACATCCTAGATCTGAATGAATGAAATATTCTTATTAAATACTTTTTTCTTTACATAGTTGAATGTGCTGACAACAAAATCACACAAAAATGATCAATGGAAATCAAATTTATCAACCCAAGGAAGGTCTGGATTTGGAGTCACACTCAAAAACCACACTACAGGCTGATCCAACTTTGATGTGATGTCCTTAAAACAAGTCAAAATGAGGCCCAGTAGTGTGTGTGTGGCCTCCACGTGCCTGTATGACCTCCCTACAATGCCTGGGCATGCTCCTGATGAGGTGGCGGATGGTCTCCTGAGGGATCTCCTCCCAGACCTGGACTAAAGCGAGACATGATGTCCCAGATGTGCTCAATTGGATTCAGGTCTGGGGAACGGGTGGGCCAGTCCATAGCATCAATGCCTTCCTCTTGCAGGAACTGCTGACACACTCCAGCCCCATGAGGTCTAGCATTGTCTTGCATTAGGAGGAACCCAGGGCCAACCGCACCAGCATATCGTCTCACAAGGGGTCTGACGATCTCATCTCGGTACCTAATGGCAGTCAGGCTACCTCTGGCGAGCACATGGAGGGCTGTGCGGCCCCCCCAAAGAAATGCCACCCCACACCATGACTGACCCACCGCCAAACCGGTCATGCTGGAGGATGTTGCAGGCAGCAGAATGTTCTCCACGGCGTCTCCAGACTCTGTCACGTCTGTCACATGTGCTCAGTGTGAACCTGCTTTCATCTGTGAAGAGCACAGGGCGCCAGTGGCGAATTTGCCAATCTTGGTGTTCTCTGGCAAATGCCAAACGTCTTGCACGGTGTTGGGCTGTAAGCACAACCCCCACCTGTGGACGTCGGGCCCTCATACCAGCCTCATGGAGTCTGTTTCTGACCTTTTGAGCAGACACATGCACATTTGTGGCCTGCTGGATGTAATTTTGCAGGGCTCTGGCAGTGCTCCTCCTGCTCCTCCTTGCACAAAGGCGGAGGTAGCGGTCCTGCTGCTGGGTTGTTGCCCTCCTACGGCCTCCTCCACGTCTCCTGATGTACTGGCCTGTCTCCTGGTAGCGCCTCCATGCTCTGGACACTACGCTGACAGACACAGCTCGCATTGATGTGCCATCCTGGATGAGCTGCACTACCTGAGCCACTTGTGTGGGTTGTAGACTCCATCTCATGCTACCACTAGGCGGTGAAAGCACCGCCAGCATTCAAAAGTGACCAAAACATCAGCCAGGAAGCATAGGAACTGAGAAGTGGTCTGCAGAACCACTCCTTTATTGGGGGTGTCTTGCTAATTGCCTATAATTTCCACCTGTTGTCTATTCCATTTGCACAACAGCATGTGAAATGTATTGTCAATCAGTGTTGCTTCCTAAGTGGACAGTTTGATTTCACAGAAGTGTGATTGACTTGGAGTTACATTGTGTTGTTTAAGTGTTTGAGCAGTGTATATATATATAGACTGTCCCCATACATTAAGATGTATATAGACTCTCTTCATACAGTAAAATATATATATAGACTGTCTCCATACAGTATGTTACACTGCCTCCATACAGTAAGTTATATATATAGACTATCCCCATATAGTAAGTTATATATAAATAAATATATGACTGTCCCCATACATTAAGATGTATATAGACTGGCTCCACACAGTGAGTTTATATATATATATATATATATATATGACTGTCTCCATACAGTAAGTTAGACTGTCTCCATACAGTAAGTTATATATACAGTCTCCATGCAGTAAGATAAATATATAGACAGTCCCCATACATTACGATGTATATAGACTGTCTCAATACAGTAAGTTTTTTATATATATATACACTGTCTCCATACAGTAAGTTAGACTGTCTCCATACAGCAAGATATATAGACACTGTCTTCATACAGTAAGATATATCAAATCAAATTTTATTGATCACATGCATGCGCCGAATACAACAGGTGTAGTTTTTACCGTGAAATATTTCTTTACAAGCCCTTAACCAACAGTGCAGTTCAATAAATAGAGTTAATGAAATATTTACTGAATAAACTAAAAATAGATCTAATCAATAAGTAACACAATACATCTACATAGTAATAATGGGGCTGTATACAGGGGGTACCGATACTGAGTCAATGTGCGGGGCTATAGGTTAGTCGAGGTAATTTGTAAAGTGACTATATATACAGTCGTGGCCAAAAGTTTTGAGAATGACACAAATATACATTTTCAAAGTCTGCTGCCTCAGTTTGTATGATGGAAATTTGCATATACTCCAGAATGTTATCAAGAGTGATCCCTCTTTGCCATGCAAATGAACTGAATCCCCAAAAAACATTTCCACTGCATTTCAGCCCTACCACAAAAGGACCAGCTGACATCATGTCAGTGATTCTCTCGTTGACCAAGATGTGAGTGTTGACAAGGACAAGGCTGGAGATCACTCTGTCATGCTGATAGAGTTTGAATAACAGACTGGAAGCTTCAAAAGGAGGGTGGTGCTTGTTCTTTCTCTGTCAAGCATGGTTACCTGCAAGGAAACACGTGCCGTCATCATTGATTTGCACAAAAAGGGCTTCACAGGCAAGGATATTGCTGCCAGTAAGATTGCACCTAAATCAACCATTTATCGGATCATCAAGAACTTCAAGGAGAGCGGTTCAATTGTTGTCAAGATGGCTTCAGGATGCCCAAGAAAGTCCAGCAAGCGCCAGGACTATCTCCTAAAGTTGATTCAGCTGCAGGATCGGGGCACCACCAGTACAGAGCTTGCTCAGGAATGGCAGAAGGCAGGTGTGAGTGCATCTGCACGCACAGTGAGGCAAAGACTTTTGAAGGATGGCCTGGTGTCAAGAAGGGCAACAAAGAAGCCACTTCTCTCCAGGAAAAACATCAGGGACAGACTGATATTCTGCAAAAGGTACAGGGATTGGACTGCTGAGGACTGGGGTAAAGTCATTTTCTCTGATGAATCCCCGTTCTGATTGTTTGGGGCATCTGGAACAAAGCTTGTCCGGAGAAGAAAAGGTGAGCGCTACCATCAGTCCTGTGTCATGCCAACAGTAAAGCATCCTGAGACCATTCATGTGTGGGGTTGCTTCTCAGCCAAGGGAGTTGCTCATTCACAATTTTGCCTAAGAACACAGCTATGACTAAAGAATGGTACCAAAACATCCTCCGAGAACAACTTCTCCCAACCATCCAGGAACAGTTTGATGACGAACAATGCCTTTTCCAGCATGATGGAGCACCTTGCCATAAGGCAAAAGTAATAACTAAGTGGCCCGGGGAACAAAACATAGATATTTGGGTCCATGGCCAGGAAACTACCCAGACCTTAATCCCATTCAGAACTTGTGGTCAATCCTCAAGAGGCAGGTGGACAAACAAAACCCCTCAAATTCTGACAAACTCCAAGCATTGATTCTGCAAGAATGGGTTGCATTCGGTCAGGATGTGGCCCTGTCTCTGTCTCTGTCTCTCTCTGTCTCTGTCTCTGTCTCAGTGTGGTTACAGTAGGCTAACGTATGTCAACGGTTTAAGGAACAGCAGTAACATCGTGCAGGATTTAGGCTACCAACTGCCTAGCCAGTTGTAGCTCAATCTTGGGTGCAATGATCACGTTCCGGCACTGACTGACTGTGTGGAGGCTCATTAATTTAACGTTACGTTAGCCTACATCCTACACTAGTAAGTTAAAGTTATAAATTATATAGCTGTCGGCTATATTAGCCACAACTTACTCTTCTTTGTGCAGCTTCAAATGTCGAAACTGCGCCTCCGTCTGCCTCCGTCTGTAATTTTCTTCCTGCATGTTTTGCAAGTAGCAATCCGTTTTTTCTTGATGCAGCGTGGTCTTTATATACGAAAATAATAATTTTGGGTATCATCTTTCCAAGGGCTCCATCTGAATTCACCCGCCAACGCTCCTCTGCACTGCCACGCGCAACTTTTTGTAAGCTGGCACAATTTGATTGGCTGCTGTCCGATTCAAACTGTAATCCGTTAAATGAAGAGTTGATGCCCTGCACACTTATTTTAATAGCATCATTTTTAATATTGGGGCTTGGGGAGGGTGTCAGGTCGAGTCGGTTAGCGCAGTGCGCAGTGCGCGCTAACCAAGGTTGCCAGGTGCACGGTGTTTCCTCCGACACATTGGTGCGGCTGGCTTCCGGGTTGAATGCGTCTCTCCCGAGCCCGTATGGGAGTTGTAGCGATGAGACAAGATAGTAGCTACTAAAAAAACAATTGTAGAGAACAGTTCATATTGATTATCCTTCCTTATTGTAGAGCACAGTTCATATTGATTATCCTTCCTTATTGCAGAGCACAGTTCATATTGATTATCCTTCCTTATTGCAGAGCACAGTTCATATTGATGATCCTTCCTTATTGCAGAGCACAATTCATATTGATTGTTCTTATTGTAGAGCACAGTTCATATTGATTATCCTTCCTTATTGCAGAGCACAGTTCATATTGATTATCCTTCCTTATTGCAGAGCACAGTTCATATTGATTATCGTTCCTTATTGCACAGCACAGTTCATATTGATTATCCTTCCTTATTGCAGAGCACAGTTCATATTGATTATCCTTATTGTAGAGCACAGGTCATATTGATTATCCTTCCTTATTGTAGAGCACAGTTCATATTGATTATCCTTCCTTATTGCAGAGCACAGTTCATATTGATGATCCTTCCTTATTGCAGAGCACAATTCATATTGATTGTTCTTATTGTAAAGCACAGTTCATATTTATTATCCTTATTGTAGAGCACAGTTCATATTGATTATCCTTCCTTTTTGTAGAGCACAGTTCATATTGATTATCCTTCCTTATTGCAGAGCACAGTTCATATTGATTATCCTTCCTTATTGCAGAGCACAATTCATATTGATTGTTCTTATTGTAGAGCACAGTTCATATTGATTATCCTTATTGTAGAGCACAGTTCATATTGATTATCCTTCCTTATTGCAGAGCACAGTTCATATTGATTATCCTTCCTTATTGCAGAGCACAGTTCATATTGATTATCCTTCCTTATTGCACAGCACAGTTCATGTTGATTATCCTTCCTTATTGCAGAGCACAGTTCATATTGATTATCCTTCCTTACTGTAGAGCACAGTTCATATTGATTATCCTTCCTTATTGTAGAGCACAGTTCATATTGATTATCCTTCCTTATTGTAGAGCACAGTTCATGTTGATTATCCTTCCTTATTGTCGAGCACAGTTCATATTGATTATCTTTCCTTATTGTAGAGCACAGTTCATATTGATTATCGTTCCTTATTGTAGAGCACAGTTCATATTGATTATCTTTCCTTATTGCAGAGCACAGTTCATATTGATTATCTTTCCTTATTGCACAGCACAGTTCATGTTGATTATCCTTCCTTATTGCAGAGCACAATTCATATTGATTGTTCTTATTGTAGAGCACAGTTCATATTGATTATCCTTATTGTAGAGCACAATTCATATTGATTATCCTTCCTTATTGCAGAGCACAGTTCATGTTGATTATCCTTCCTTATTGCAGAGCACAATTCATATTGATTGTTCTTATTGTAGAGCACAGTTCATATTGATTATCCTTATTGTAGAGCACAGTTCATATTGATTATCCTTCCTTATTGCAGAGTACAGTTCCTATTGATTATCCTTCCTTATTGCAGAGCACAGTTCATATTGATTATCCTCCCTTATTGCAGAGCACAGTTCATATTGATTATCCTTCCTTATTGCAGAGCACAATTCATATTGATTGTTCTTATTGTAGAGCACAGTTCATATTGATTATCCTTATTGTAGAGCACAGTTCATATTGATTATCCTTCCTTATTGCAGAGCACAGTTCATATTGATTATCCTTCCTTATTGCAGAGCACAGTTCATATTGATTATCCTTCCTTATTGCACAGCACAGTTCATGTTGATTATCCTTCCTTATTGCAGAGCACAGTTCATATTGATTATCCTTCCTTATTGTAGAGCACAGTTCATATTGATTATCCTCCCTTATTGTAGAGCACAGTTCATATTGATTAACCTTCCTTATTGCAGAGCACAGTTCATATTGATTATCCTTCCTTATTGTAGAGCACAGTTCATATTGATTATCCATCCTTATTGCAGAGCACAGTTCATATTGATTATCCTTATTGCAGAGCACAGTTCATATTGATTATCCTTCCTTATTGTAGAGCACAGTTCATATTGATTATCCTTATTGCAGAGCACAGTTCATATTGATTATCCTTCCTTATTGCAGAGCACAGTTCATATTGATTATCCTTCCTTATTGCACAGCACAGTTCATGTTGATTATCCTTCCTTATTGCAGAGCACAGTTCATATTGATTATCCTTCCTTATTGTAGAGCACAGTTCATATTGATTATCCTCCCTTATTGTAGAGCACAGTTCATATTGATTAACCTTCCTTATTGCAGAGCACAGTTCATATTGATTATCCTTCCTTATTGTAGAGCACAGTTCATATTGATTATCCATCCTTATTGCAGAGCACAGTTCATATTGATTATCCTTATTGCAGAGCACAGTTCATATTGATTATCCTTCCTTATTGTAGAGCACAGTTCATATTGATTATCCTTATTGCAGAGCACAGTTCATATTGATTATCCTTCCTTATTGCAGAGCACAGTTCATATTGATTATCCTTCCTTATTGCACAGCACAGTTCATATTGATTATCCTTCCTTATTGCAGAGCACAGTTCATATTGATTATCCTTATTGTAGAGCACAGTTCATATTGATTATTCTTCCTTATTGTAGAGCACAGTTCATATTGATTATCCTTCCTTATTGTAGAGCACAGTTCATATTGATTATCCTTCCTTATTGTAGAGCACAGTTCATATTGATTATAACAGTAAGATACATATAGACTCTCCAGACAGTAAGATACATAGAGACTCTCCATACAGATACATAGAGACTCTCCAGGCAGATACATAGAGACTCTCCAGACAGTAAGATACATAGAGACTCTCCATACAGTAAGATGTTATAGATAAATGTAAAGTGTGATGTTAATGTTGTTTCAGGTTAACAGGCGGTGAGGAGGACCAGGTGATGGTTCTCTATAACTCTGGTCTGAGTTTCTCTAAGCGTCTATATACCCGTCTGGATGTCAGCTTTACTCCCATCCACCTACACCAACCCCTGGAGACCATCATGAGACAACCTCTGGTCTACGTCAGAGACATGGTGCCTCACACCTGCTTCCAGGCCATGTCACGGTACTACACCTGTCTGTCTGTCTGTCTGTCTGTTACACCTGTCTGTCTGTCTGTTACACCTGTCTGTCTGTCTGTTACACCTGTCTGTCTGTCAGCCTGGATTCGAACCAGGGACTGTAGTGACGGTTTTACGGTTTTATGGTTATGGTTGTATGTGGTTAATATAGTTGTATATGGTTAATATAGTTGTATGTGGTTAATATAGTTGTATATGGTTAATATAGTTGTATGTGGTTAATATAGTTGTATATGGTTAATATAGTTGTATGTGGTTAATATAGTTGTATATGGTTAATATAGTTGTATGTGGTTAATATAGTTGTATGTGGTTAATATAGTTGTATATGGTTAATATAGTTGTTTATGATTCTTCAGGTTGAGCCTGCTGATAGTATGTGTTATAGTTGTATATGGTTAATATAGTTGTTTATGATTCCTCAGGTTGAGCCTGCTGGTCCAGCTGAGGAAGATGAAGGACGTTGTCCAGAACAATCTGTTCCCGTCGGCTGAGATGGTCCTCTCCATGACCAAGGAGTTTGGAGCGGTGCACCCTGGGAGGTGGCAGCAGAGGCTGCTGGGTAGTGGTGCAGCAGAGGTTGATGTGTTGTCACACCATGGCTCAGAGAACACACAATGCCACGTGGATACACACAATGCTCCCTATTTACAGTGGAAACATTACCTCTCCAACCAGCAGATGAACAAACTCACCAAAGATTTTATACAGGTTGTGGTGTCTTGTGTTATGTTATGCTATACTATCCCTGTTTATGCTATGTTATGTTATGCAATGCTATGCCTTTTTAAGCTATTTTATGTTATGATATAATATGTTATGTAAAAGCAATATTACGCTATGTTATGTTATTCTATTTTTGTCATTTTATGTTATGCTACATTATGCTATACTAATCAATATTATGTTGTGCTATATTATGCTATGCTAATCGCTATTATGTTATGCTATATTATTCTATTTTATATTCTGTTATGAAATATTATGCTATGTTATGCTATATTATGTTATGCTATATTATATTATGTTATGCTGTATTATGTTATATTATTATATCATGCTATATTATATTATGCTATATTATGTTATGCTATATTATATTATGTTATATTATTATATCATGCTATATTATATTATGCTATATTATATTATGCTATATTATGCTATTTTATATTCTGTTATGTTATATTACGCTATGTTATGTTATGCTATATTATGCTATATTATGTTATATTACGCTATGTTATATTATGCTATATTATGTTATATTACGCTATGTTATATTATGCTATATTATGTTATGCTATATTATGTATTATTATATTACGCTATATTATGTTATATTATGTCATGCTGTATTTTGTATTATTATATTATGCTATATTATGTTATATTACGCTATATTATGTATTATTATATTATGCTATATTATGTTATATTACGCTATATTATGTTATATTATGTCATGCTGTATTATGTAATATTATGTTATACTATATTATGTATTATTATATTATGCTATGCTATATTAGTTATATTATGCTATATTATGTTATGTTATGCTATATTATGTTATATTATGTCATGCTGTATTATGTAATATTATGTTATATTATGTTATACTATATTATGTATTATTATATTATGCTATGCTATATTAGTTATATTATGCTATATTATGTTATGTTATGCTATATTATGTTATATTATGTTATGCTGTATTATGTTATGTTATGCTATATTATGCTATATTATGTTATGCTGTATTATGTTATGTTATGCTATATTATGCTATATTATGTTATGCTGTATTATGTTATGTTATGCTATATTATGCTATATTATGTTATGCTGTATTATGTTATGCTGTGCTAATCGCTATTATGTTACGCTATATTATGCTATATTATGTTATGCTGTACTTTCTTATATCATATTATGCTGTGCTAATCCCTATTATGTTATGCTATATTATGCTATGCTGTATTATGTATTATATTATGCTTTGCTACATTATCTTCTTAGGGCTGAAATCCATATTCAAAACAACAAAAATCTCATAATTAAAATTCCTCAAGCATACCAGTATTTTACACAATTTCAAAGATAAAATTCTCATTAATCCATCCACAGTGTCTGATTTAAAAAAGGCTTTACAGCGAAAGCACTGCAAACGATTATGTTAGGTCACCACCAAGCCACAGAAAAACACAGCCATTTTTCCAGCCAAAGAGAGGAGTCACAAAAATCAGAAATAGAGATAAATTAATCACTTACCTTTGATGATCTTCATCAGATGACACTCATAGGACTTCATGTTACACATAAAGTGTCTGTAGAGAAGCAATGGAACAGAGCTCGCTCTCACGTGAGCGCGAGAGACTGATCTCGAGGCTGCTGCCAGACCTCTGACTCATTCCCCTCTCATTTGGCCCCAACTCACAGTAGAAGCATCAAACAAGTTTCTAAAGACTGTTTACATCTAGTGGAAGCCTAGATGTAAACAGCAACATCTAGCAACGTAACCAATATCCCACTGCATCTTCGATAGGGGCTGAGTTGAAAATCGACCAACCTCAGATTTCCCACTTCCTGTTTGAATTTTTTTGTCAGGTTTTTGCCTGCCATATGAGTTCTGTTATACTCACAGACATCATTCAAACAGTTTTAGAAACTTCAGAGTGTTTTCTATCAAAATGTACTAATGATATGCATATATTAGCAACTGGGACCGAGTAGCAGGCAGTTCACTCTGGGCCCCTTATTCATCCAAGCTACTCAATACTGCCCCCAGCCATAAGAAGATGTATGCTCTGTTATGCTATGCTATATTATGTTATTTTATGCTATATTATTCTATGCTATATTATGTTATGCTCTATTATAATGTATTATGTTATTATATGCTATATTATTTTATCTATGCTATATTATGCTATGCTATATTATGTTATGCTATATTATGCTATGCTATATTATGTTATGCTATATTATGCTCTGCTATATTATGATATGCTATATTATGATATGCTATATTATGATATGCTATATTATGCTATGCTATATTATGTTATGCTATATTATGCTGTATTATGTTATTATATGCTATATTATGCTCTGCTATATTATGTTATGCTATGCTATATTATGCTGTATTATGTTATGCTACATTATGTTATGCTATATAATGTTATGCTATATAATGTTATGCAATATTATGTTATGCTATATTATGCTATTCTATATTATGCCATATTATGCAATTCTATATTATGCTATATTATGTTATACTATATTATGTTATGCTATGTTATGTTATATTATGTTATGCTATATTATCATAATACAGCATAATGTTATGCCATATTACGCAATTCTATATTATGCTATATTATGTTATGTTATATTATCCTATATAATGTATGCCATATTATGCAATTCTATACTACGCTATATTATGTTATACTATATTATGTTATGCTATGTTATGTTATATTATGCTGTATTATATTATATTATGCTTTATTATGTTATGCTATGTTATGTTATATTATGCTATATTATGTTATGCTATATTATGTTATGCTATATTATGTTATACTATATAATGCTATGCTAAATTATGTTATATTATGCTATATTATGTTATATTATGCTATATAATGTTATGCTATATTATATTATGCTGTATTATATTATATTATGCTATATTATGTTATGCTATGTAATGTTATATTATGTTATATTATATTATGTTATGCTATGTTATGTTATATTATGCTATATTATATTATGCTGTATTATATTATATTATGCTTTATTATGTTATGCTATATTATGTTATGCTATATAATGCTATGCTAAATTATGTTATATTATGCTATATTATGTTATGCTATATAATGCTATGCTATATTATGTTATATTATGCTATATAATGTTATGCTATATTATATTATGCTGTATTATATTATATTATGCTATATTATGTTATGCTATGTAATGTTATATTATGTTATATTATGCTATATTATGTTATGCTATATAATGCTATGCTATATTATGTTATGTTATGCTATATTATATTATGCTGTATTATATTATATTATGCTATATTATGTTATGCTTTATTATGTTATGCTATGTTATGTTATATTATGCTTTATTATGTTATGCTATATAATGCTATGCTATATTATGTTATGTTATGCTATATTATATTATGCTGTATTATATTATATTATGCTATATTATGTTATGCTATGTAATGTTATATTATGTTATATTATATTATGTTATGCTATGTTATGTTATATTATGCTATATTATATTATGCTGTATTATATTATATTATGCTTTATTATGTTATGCTATGTTATGTTATATTATGCTATATTATGTTATGCTATATTATGTTATGCTATATTATGTTATGCTATATAATGCTATGCTAAATTATGTTATATTATGCTATATTATGTTATGCTATATAATGCTATGCTATATTATGTTATATTATGCTATATAATGTTATGCTGTATTATATTATATTATGCTATATTATGTTATGCTATGTAATGTTACATTATGTTATATTATGCTATATTATGTTATGCTATATAATGCTATGCTATATTATGTTATGTTATGCTATATTATATTATGCTGTATTATATTATATTATGCTATATTATGTTATGCTTTATTATGTTATGCTATATTATGTTATGCTATATAATGCTATGCTAAATTATGTTATATTATGCTATATAATGCTATGCTATATTATGTTATATTATGCTGTATCATATTATATTATGCTATATTATGTTATGCTATGTAATGCTATGCTGTATTATGTTATATTATGCTATATTATGTTATGCTATATAATGCTATGCTGTATTATGTAATCTTATGTTATGCAACGCAATTATGTACAGTATAGCCTGGTACCAGATCTCCATATGTAGGAGAGAGAGTGTGAGAGAGAGAGAGAGCAAGAGGAGTACATGTGTGAGAGAGAGAGGAGTGAAAGTGTGTGTGTGTGTGTGTGTGGTAGTTTAGAGAGTGTGTGAAGGAAAGAAAACAATCATCAGAGGAGTTGGTACATCAAGGTCTGAACCAGGCTAATAGTGATTAAATAATTGCCCTGTCACGTGATCTGTTTGTGCTGTCTTGCCAAATGCTATGGACACAATTTGGTCTCAGAGCAAAATATATATTTAAATATTTGCGCCACTCCATTTAGTATGATATGTTACTCTACGTTACATTACATTGGCCTACCAATGCAATAGCAATCGTGAAATACTGTGCACTCGGAAAGTTCAGACCCCTTGACTTTTTCCACTATGTTAGCCTTAATATAAAATGGATAACATAGTTTTTCCCCCTCATCAATCTAAATACAATACCCCATAATGACAAAAGCAAAAACAGTAAAAAAAAAAAAAATGAAATTGCAAATGAAATTGTATTTGTCACATGCGCCGAATACAACAGGTGTACATTGAAATTCTTACTTAGAAGCCCTTAACCAACAACGCAGTTTTAATAAAATAAGTAGTTCAAACGGACAGCTCAACAGGTCAATACCACAAATACAAGAAGAAACCAGATAAAAGATCAGATTCGCATTGTACATAATACAAAGGATCTTCCATGCAACCCATCTCCACTAACACACTTTAACCAGTTGCTGAAGTTTCAGACAAAGGCAAAACACCCTCCAAAATGAAGGACTGGGCTGCCCCAATGTCTCACAGTATCTTCTCCGGCTGCTTACCAGCATCTCCCCTCTGCAGAGACACAAACCCATCTGAAACAAAGGGTTCATACATATCTGATCCAAAATCTTGTTATGGAGATAGACCAGACTTAATGGGCTGGACTGCTCCCATAAGAAGGTTTTTTTTCTCAACGTAGGACACAGAGACAATTTCTCACGGCAGTAATGACAAACTGGCGGAGACAAAACAAACAGTGTTCTGCAGAGTCACTGAGCAAACCCTAAATGAAACAGGAGGGGTTTTCAGAGGGCTTCTGAAAGACACTCATGGGGGTGTCCACTGACAGTTGACTAGCAATAACAACTAGAACCTAAAAGACACCCACACATAAAGACAGGAATCAGACCAAAAAGTGGAGCAAAGAGGAAAACAGGGAAGATCAGATAAAGAATTGTTTGTCTAGAAATCAAAATAGGGAGCGCCAACTGAAGGTGTTAACCCTCCACATCTCTCAAGACAACTGGAGCACTGGGCCAGACACTTAAATAACACCTCAACCAGCACAGGTGAAACACCTTCCCACTAAAGAGGTGACAAACCAGCACAGGTGTAACACATTATGACTAACGAGGTGACGGCAATCGGTGCGTCCAACCTTAAAATATAAATATAAATGGAAAAACCAAAGCCTGTAACACATACTAAATAGATTTTAGTAAGATATAATACGTTTTGCTCTGAGACCAGACTAATGGACAGCACAAACAGATGTAGGACCAGGCTAAATAAATAAAGTTGCCAAGGGGCATTTCGCTATACCTGCTAAACGCATGTACTGTATGTGTCCAATAAAATGTGATTTGATTAGATGTTTTTTTTTAACAAATACCATTTCATTGCAGTAACTCTGATCCAACCCATCCATATGTATTCTCAGGCCAACATTGCGGAGGTGCAGCAGGCCAGTCTTCAGCTGCAGAGGGCCAGACCTGCAGTACTGCTAGCTCCACTGGATGATGAAAAACACAGCATTCAGACCACAACGCAGGTATGGAGCAGGATGTGGTACAGGGTAGAAACATGCTACACTGGGATGGAGCAGGATGTGGTACAGGGTAGAAACATGCCACACTGGGATGGAACAGGATGTAGTACAGGGTAGAAACATGCTACACTGGGATGGAGCAGGATGTAGTACAGGGTAGAAACATGCTACACTGGGATGGAGCAGGATGTTGTACAGGGTAGAAACATGCCACACTGGGATGGAACAGGATGTGGTACAGGGTAGAAACATGCCACACAGGGATGGAGCAGGATGTAGTACAAAGTACATTGATTCTACACAGGTATGGAGCAGGTTATGGTACAGAGTAGATTGATTCTACACAGGTATGGAGCAGGTTATGGTACAGAGTAGATTGATTCTACACAGGTATTACAGACAGATACCATTATAAGTAACAGAGAGAACATTACAGAGGTAACGTTACATGGTACATTACAGAGATGTAACATTATAGAGAGACAACATTACAGGTAACATTATAGAGAGATAACATTACAGGTAACATTATAGAGAGATAACATTACAGGTAACATTATAGAGAGGTAACATTACAGGTAACATTATAGAGAGATAACATTACAGGTAACAGTATAGAGAGATAACATTACAGGTAACATTATAGAGAGATAACATTACAGGTAACATTATAGAGAGATAACATTACATTAACATTATAGAGAGACAACATTACAGGTAACATTATAGAGTGCTAACATTACAGGTAACATTATAGAGAGATAACATTACAGGTAACATTACAGAGAGACAACATTACAGGTAACATTATAGAGAGACAACATTACAGGTAACATTATAGAGAGATAACATTACAGGTAACACTATAGAGAGATAACATTACATTAATATTATAGAGAGACAACATTACAGGTAACATTATAGAGAGATAACATTACAGGTAACATTATAGAGAGATAACATTACAGGTAACATTATAGAGAGACACCATTACAGGTAACATTATAGAGAGATAACATTACAGGTAACATTACAGGTAACATTATAGAGAGACAACATTACATGTAACATTATAGAGAGATAACATTATCTCATTGGACTGAAGCCGGTACCTGGATGTGAGGCTGACCGTGATCCCCAGCTTCTCCATGAAGGCTCTCCATTCACGTGACTTGAATTGGGGACCGCGTTGGAGATGATATCCTCCGAAAGGCCATAGTGCCGGATGACATGCTGAAACAGTGTCTCAGCGACCTGGAAAGAGGGATAAAACTACTAGATTTGGAGTATCTGTCCACAACAACCATAAGAGTGGTGAAACCATCAAACGGGAAGATCAGTGAAAATCTATCGACAGATGGATCCAAGGCCGCTGAGGCATGGGGAGGAAAAGTAGTTTCCTTGCTGGTGACTTGGTTTGGGTACTGTCGTGTCTTTACTATCATTATTAACTGAAGACTTTTAGTTTTTATCAAAGATTCTCTGTAATTAGCATTTCGTGATGAACTAATCAGGCAAATGTAATTAACTAGGAAGTCGGGGCACCAAGGAAGATATTCAGATTACAAAGTTATAATTTTCCTAATACAACTTTTCAGATATTTTAATATCGGATCAATTTGTCTTCTTAATTAATGAATTATTTATTTTACCTCACGTTAGTCTCATTCCAAATGTCGTAAATTGTTGCTTATCTGCACAAACCCAGTCTTCACTATGAGTCATCCATACATCAATCGTCTTAAAATCTTTTATTTACTAACTAAGTAACTCACAGAAATGCATAAAAACTTATGTTGGAGAGTCTGTCCGCCCTCTCTCTATTTCTGTCTGTCGTGGCTAGAATGGATAGTTCAGAGTGACATTCATTCATGTTGTTATAGAATAGATTTTTTGGCGGTTGTCGGTCTTCGCGTTCAATGATACCGAATTTCTAGCTGCAGACTAGTAATTAATATCAAAGACTTATTCTTATTCTGTTGGTATCGATTAGTCTAAGAGTTTAACCATGTGGTATGGTTAAAAGATTCAGCCATCTACTCAAACCTTGGCCCTCTCGTTATCGAGGTAAGCTGGTCTGCAACCTTTGTCCTCTTGTGATTGAGAGAAACACAGTTTGTTGAGAAATTCTCAAGGTGGGGGTTTTATTCGGAAGAGCAGAAAGGGGCCTGTCCCAGGATGCCAGACCATAACTAACTGTGCTCATGGGCAGTCCTCTGATTTAGTTAAACTCCAAAGGGAATAGGAGTTTCCTTCATTAAACAGTCCAAAATCACATTACACAATTTCACAAACAGTATCATCCTCACTCATTCATCTTATACAACAATTAGATGTAAGCCTCATATCTGAGGCTATTGTATAAACAGCATTATGGTAATGTGGCCGTATTGGCTCCCATGAGTTTCATGAAATTGTACCAAATGGACCAGTTCGTAGCTGGATTCTTCACCAATCTTTTATACCTTCTCCAGAACATAAATGTTGTTCGGACCTCAAGTTCCGTGAGGTGGAAGAAATTCCTTTGTTCTCTATGAAAACTCACTCTCTCTCTATACTGTGGCCATGAGGAGATAATTTCCTCCAGGAATTTACGACCTGAGGTCACAGCAGCCTGAGTGTAGGAGACAGAGGGAGGGGGATGGTGCTCGCTGTTCCCAAAGAGGGCAACGTCATGACAGTACATACGGAGCAGGAGTTGACGTAGCAGGAGACGTCTTGCGCCAAGGTGGGTTACCAGTACTTAATGGAGATGGATTGAGTGGTGCGGGTGATACCTGGGTGTTCAGCGACAAGGGATGATTGCACCCAGGTCAAAAGTCAATCCCTTACCTCAGTGGGAACGTAGGTGCGCTCTGGAGGACAGGTAGCCGGTGCGGGTTCCCTCTCCAGAGCCTGGCGGATGTTCGGATTCAGCTGCCTCGCTGTCCGTATGTACTCCAAGTTCCGGTGGTTGATGAGGATGAGAAACGGGTCCGTGGTGCCGGTGTCTCCACTCCTCTAATGCCAACTTCACCGCCAGGAGCAATCGATCACCGAAGTCATAGTTCCTCTCTGCAGGGGACAGTTTTTTTAGAGTAGTATGCACATGGATGCAGTTTTTGTTGATTACCCTGACGTTGTGACAGGACAGCTCCCACGCACAAAGGGTAGCGTAGGATCTGGGTGTTTCAGCAACGGGGCGTGTGGAAAAGTGTTGGTCCCATGTTTCATGAGCTGAAATAAAAGATCCCAGAATTGTTCCATACGCACAACAAGCTTATTTCTGTAATGTAAATGCAGGGAGTCAGGAAGCAAGTGCAGTTAGTGAGTTTAATGACGAAGAACATTGAACGATACAAAACAAGAAAAGCGTCTAAAGTACAAAACAAGAGTACTGTAAGGCGTCGTGTGGGCAAGCGATTTGCGGATGTCAGCGTTGTGAACCAAGTGCCCCATGGTGGCAGTGAGGTTATGGTATGAGCAGGCATTAGCTACGGACACAATTGCATTTTATCGATGGTAATTTGAATGCACAGAGATACCGTGACAAGATCCTGAGGCCCATTGTCGTGCCCTTCATTCGCCTCCATCACCTCATGTTTCAACATGATAATGCACTGCCCCATGTCTCAAGGATCTGCACACAATTCCTAGAAGCTGAAAATGTCCCAGTTCATCCATGGCCTGCATACTCACCAGACATGTCAACCATTAAGCATGTTCAACAGCCTGATCAACTCAATGCAAAGGAGATGTGTCCCACTGAATGAGGCAATTGATGGTCACACCAGCTACTGACTGGTTTTCTGATCCACGTCCCTACTTTTTTAAAGAAAGGTATCTGTGACCAACAGATGCATATCTGTATTCCCAGTCATGTGAAATCCATAGATTAGGTCCTAATGAATGTATTTTAAAACACTGCATTTCTTATATGAACTGTAACTAAGTAAAAACCTTTAAATTGTTGCATGTTGTGCTTATATTTTTGTTCAGTGTACTTCCATTGTCTTCTAAGAGGGGCTAAATATACTCGCTTCCTCTCCCTATGCAGTCTTTAGGGCAGAGGTGGCCCTACAACCAGCAGTACCACAGCGCTACAGTCGACCCCCAGGAGGTAGAGGCTGAGCGGAAGGCTAGGGAGGCCCAGAGGAGGGCAGCCTGGAGGACCCACGATGGCTTCCTCTACCCAGGCTTCAGGAGTTCCATCGAGGCCAACGAACACCCCAAACACCCCGATGAGGCCCGCAGGGACGAGCTCAGGAAGGTGATATCATAGATAGCCCAGAGGTTAGGGGTCAGAGGTCCGGTTACAGCAGGGTCACATTCATTAAGGCACATTCATTCACATTCATTAAGGCACATTCTTTCAAATTCATTAAGGCATATTCATTCACATTCACAACCCAGGTTTCAGCAGGCTTCACCATCACCAGTATGTTCTGCAACTGAAAACAAGACTTCTCATTCATTCAATCAATCAAATGTATTTATAAAGCCCTTCTTACATACCCAGCCTAAAACCCCAAACAGCAAAGCAATGCAGGTGTAGAATCAAGGTGGCTAGGAAAAACTTCCTAGAATCAAATCAAATCAAAGTTTATTTGTCACTTACAGGCACTTACAGGCACTTACAGGCTCTAACCAAATGTGCAAAAAAGGTATTAGGTAAACAATAGGTCAGTAAAGAAATAAAACAACGGTAAAAAGACAGGCTATATACAGTAGCGAGGCTATATACAGTAGAGGGGCTATATACAGTAGAGAGGCTATATAAAGTAGAGAGGCTATATACAGTAGAGAGGCTATATAAAGTAGCGAGGCTATAAAAGTAGCGAGGCTACATACAGACACCTGTTAGTCAGGCTGATTGAGGTAGTATGTACATGTAGATATGGTTAAAGTGACTATGCATACATGATGAACAGAGAGTAGCAGTAGCGTAAAAGAGGGGTTGGCGGGTGGTGGGACACAATACAGATATCCCGGTTAGCCAATGTGGTTGGTCAGCCCAATTGAGGAAGTATGTTCATGAATGTATAGTTAAAGTGACTATGCATATATGATAAACAGAGAGTAGCAGCAGCATAAAAATAGGGGTTGGGAGGGGCACACAATGCAAATAGTCTGGGGAGCCATTTGATTACCTGTTCAGGAGGCTTATGGCTTGGGGGTAAAAACTGTTGAGAAGCCTTTTTGTCCTAGACTTGGCACTCCGGTACCACTTGTCATGCGGTAGCAGAGAGAACAGTCTATGACTGGGGTGGCTGGAGTCTTTGACAATTTTTAGGGCCTTCCTCTGACACCGCCTGGTGTAGAGGTCCTGGATGGCAGCCAACTTAGCCCCAGTGATGTACTGGGCTGTACACACTATCCTCTGTAGTGCCTTGCGGTCAGAGGCCGAGCAATTGCTGTACCAGGCAGTGATGCTCTCGATGTTACAGCTGTAGAACCTTTTAAGGTTCTCAGGACCCATGCCAAATCTTTTTAGTTTCCTGAGGGGCAATAGGCTTTGTCGTGCCCTCTTCACGACTGTCTTGGTGTGTTTGGACCATTCTAGTTTGTTCTTGATGTGGACACCAAGGAACTTGAAGCTCTCAACCTGCTCCACTAAAGCCCCGTCGATGAGAATGGGTGTGTTCTCGGTCCTCCTTTTCCTGTAGTCCACAATCATCTCCTTAGTCTTGGTTATGTTGAGGGATAGGTTGTTATTCTGGCACCACCCGGCCAGGTCTCTGACCTCCTCCCTATAGGCTGTCTCGTCGTTGTTGGTGATCAGGCCTACCACTGTTGTGTCATCTGCAAACTTAATGATGGTGTTGGACTCGTTTCTGGCCTTGCAGTCGTGGGTGAACAGGGAATACAGGAGGGGACTGAGCACGCACCCCTGTGGAGCTCCAGTGTTGAGGATCAGCGTGGCAGATGTGTTGCTATCTACCCTCACCACCTGGGGGCGGCCCGTCAGGAAGTCCAGGATCCAGTTGCAGAGCGAGGTGTTTAGTCCCAGGATCCTTAACTTATTGATGAGCTTTGAGGGTACTATGGTGTTGAACGCTGAGCTGTAGTCAATGAATAGCATTCTCACATAAGTGTTCCTTTTGTCCAGGTGGGAAAGGGTTGTCCATCCCTCAAAGCTCATCATGTTGAAGAACATTGGGAGAATGTCATATGGTCAGATGAAACCAAAAAATCATTTTTTGGTAAAAACTAATCTCGTAGTGTTTGGAGGACAAAGAATGCTGAGTTGCATCCAAAGAACACCATGCCTACTGTGAAGCATGGGGGTGGAAAAATCATGCTTTGAGGCTGTTTTTCTGCAAAGGAACCAGGACGACTGATCCGTGTAAAGGAAAGAATGAATGGGGCCATGTATCGTGAGATTTTGAGTGAAAACCTCCTTCCATCAGCAAGGGCATTGAAGATGAAACGTGGCTGGGTCTTTCAGCATGACAATGATCCCAAACACACCGCCCGGGCAACGAAGGAGTGGCTTCGTAAGAAGCATTTCAAGGTCCTGAAGTGGCCTAGCCAGTCTCCAGATCTCAACCCCATAGAAAATCTTTGGAGGGAGTTGAAAGTCCGTGTTGCCCAGCAACAGCCCCAAAACATCACTGCTCTAGAGGAGATCTGCATGGAGGAATGGGCCAAAAGGCCAGCAACAGTGTGTGAAAACCTTTTGAAGACTTACAGAAAACATTTGACCTCTGTCACTGCCAACAAAGGGTATAAAACAAAGTATTGAGATAAACTTTTGTTATTGACCAAATACTTATTTTCCCCCATAATTTGCAAATAAATTCATTAAAAATCCTACAATGTGATTTTCTGGATTTCTTTTTCTCATTTTGTCTTTCATAGTTGAAGTGTACCTATGATGAAAATTACAGGCCTCTCTCATCTATTTAAGTGTGAGAACTTGCACAATTGGTGGCTGACTAAATACTTTTTTGCCCCACTGTACCTCTATAGGGTTATGGTTAGTGATATATACCTCTATAGGGTTAGTGATATATACCTCTAAAGGGTTATGGTTAGTGATGTATACCTCTATAGGGTTAGTGATATATACCTCTAAAGGGTTATGGTTAGTGATATATACCTCTATAGGGTTATGGTTAGTGATGTATACCTCTATAGGGTTAGTGATATATACCTCTATAGGGTTATGGTTAGTGATGTATACCTCTATAGGGTTAGTGATATATACCTCTATAGGGTTATGGTTAGTGATATATACCTCTATAGGGTTAGTGATATATACCTCTAAAGGGTTATGGTTAGTGATGTATATCTCTATAGGGTTAGGGTTATGGTTAGTGATGTATATCTCTGTAGGGTTGGGGTTATGGTTAGTGATGTTTTTAAAACAGCTATGTGTGGCATCTTAATGTGTAATGTCTCTACCTCCATAGCCTTGGAGAGAGAATGTGCTCCATGGCAACACCCAGAGACCCACACTGCCTCAGAGAGACATCCGACCCTGGCTACACCGCTACAATGACATGGAGCTCTACATCACACCCCCACCAGTCTTGAGTCCTGTCCCCCCTGTTACTATACACCTGGCAGGTAACACACCTTCAGCCCTGTTACTATATACCTACCAGGTACCAGACCCCCACCCCGTCTCTGTAGTTACTATACACCTACCATGTACCAGACCCCCACCCCGTCTCTGTAGTTACTATACACCTACCATGTACCAGACCCCCACCCCGTCTCTATAGTTACTATACACCTACCATGTACCAGACCCCCACCCCGTCTCTGTAGTTACTATACACCTACCATGTACCACACCCCCACCCTGTCTCTACAGTTACTATACACCTACCATGTACCAGACCCCCACCCTGTCTCTGTAGTTACTATACACCTACCATGTACCAGACCCCCACCATGTCTCTGTAGTTACTATACACCTACCATGTACCAGACCCCCACCCTGTCTCTATAGTTACTATACACCTACCATGTACCAGACCCCCACCATGTCTCTGTAGTTACTACACACCTACCATGTACCAGACCCCCACCCCGTCTCTGTAGTTACTATACACCTACCATGTACCAGACCCCCACCATGTCTCTGTAGTTACTATACACCTACCATGTACCAGACCCCCACCCCGTCTCTATAGTTACTATACACCTACCATGTACCAGACCCCCACCCCGTCTCTGTAGTTACTATACACCTACCATGTACCAGACCCTCACTCTGTCTCTACAGTTACTATACACCTACCATGTACCAGACCCCCACCCCGTCTCTGTAGTTACTACACACCTACCATGTACCACACCCCCACCATGTCTCTACAGTTACTATACACCTACCATGTACCAGACCCCCACCCCGTCTCTGTAGTTACTATACACCTACCATGTACCAGACCCCCACCCTGTCTCTACAGTTACTATACACCTACCATGTACCAGACCCCCACCCCGTCTCTGTAGTTACTATACACCTACCATGTACCAGACCCCCACCATGTCTCTGTAGTTACTATACACCTACCATGTACCAGACCCCCACCCCGTCTCTACAGTTACTATACACCTACCATGTACCAGACCCCCACCCTGTCTCTACAGTTACTATACACCTACCATGTACCAGACCCCCACCCCGTCTCTATAGTTACTATACACCTACCATGTACCAGACCCCCACCCTGTCTCTATAGTTACTATACACCTACCATGTACCAGACCCCCACCCTGTCTCTGTAGTTACTATACACCTACCATGTACCAGACCCCCACCCCGTCTCTGTAGTTACTACACACCTACCATGTACCAGACCCCCACCCCGTCTCTGTAGTTACTATACACCTACCATGTACCAGACCCCCACCCCGTCTCTGTAGTTACTGTACACCTACCATGTACCAGACCCCCACCCCGTCTCTACAGTTACTATACACCTACCATGTACCAGACCCCCACCCCGTCTCTGTAGTTACTATACACCTACCATGTACCAGACCCCCACCCTGTCTCTGTAGTTACTATACACCTACCATGTACCAGACCCCCACCCCGTCTCTATAGTTACTATACACCTACCATGTACCAGACCCCCACCCCGTCTCTGTAGTTACTATACACCTACCATGTACCAGACCCTCACCCTGTCTCAACAGTTACTATACACCTACCATGTACCAGACCCCCACCCCGTCTCTGTAGTTACTACACACCTACCATGTACCACACCCCCACCATGTCTCTACAGTTACTATACTATATACCTACCAGGTACCAGACCCCCACCCCGTCTCTGTAGTTACTATACACCTACCATGTACCAGACCCCCACCCCGTCTCTACAGTTACTATACACCTACCATGTACCAGACCCCCACCCCGTCTCTACAGTTACTATACACCTACCATGTACCAGACCCCCACCCCGTCTCTGTAGTTACTATACACCTACCATGTACCAGACCCCCACCCTGTCTCTACAGTTACTATACACCTACCATGTACCAGACCCTCACCCTGTCTCTACAGTTACTATACACCTACCATGTACCAGACCCCCACCCTGTCTCTGTAGTTACTATACACCTACCATGTACCAGACCCTCACCCTGTCTCTATAGTTACTATACACCTACCATGTACCAGACCCTCACCCTGTCTCTGTAGTTACTATATACCTACCATGTACCAGACCCCCACCCTGTCTCTGTAGTTACTATACACCTACCATGTACCAGACCCTCACCCTGTCTCTATAGTTACTATACACCTACCATGTACCAGACCCTCACCCTGTCTCTGTAGTTACTATATACCTACCATGTACCAGACCCCCACCCCGTCTCTGTAGTTACTGTACACCTACCAGGGTAGTTTACCATAACCGTATTCAGCTCTGTCCTACCTTTCACCATCCACTTCACAAGTAGGGACCAGGTAGGGACCGCTCCACACCAGGGCCATTTATAGTATCAGTCCATGGTTTGGACACACCTACCCATTCAAGGGTTTTTCTTTGTTTTTTACTATTTTCTACATTGTAGAATAATAGTGAAGACATCAAAACTATGAAATAACATATGTAATCATGTAGTAACCAAAAAAGTGTTAAGGGCTTTTTGACCAAGAAGGAGAGTGATTGAGTGCTGCATCAGATCCCCTGGCCTCCACAATCACCCAACCTCAACCCAATTTGGGATGATTTGGACCACAGAGTGAAGGAAAACCAGCCAACAAGTGCTCAGCTTATGTGGAAACTCCTTCAAGACTGTTGTAAAAGCATTCCAGGTGAAACTGGTTGAGAGAATGCCAAGAGTGTGCAAAGCTGTCATCAAGGCTAAGGAAGGATGGCTACTTTGAAGAATCTAAAATCTAAAATATATTTTGATTTGTTTAGAACTTTTTTGGTTACTACTTGATTCCTTCTGTGTTATTTCATAGTTACCAGGGCCATGTAGTAGTAGGGCACAGTGTTAAGTAGTGCACTGCGTTCAGTATGGCCCAGTGTTCAGTAGGATACAGTGTTCAGTAGAATACAGCATTCAGTATGGCCCAGTGTTTAGTAGGTTACATTGTGCAGTAGGATACAGCATTCAGTATAGCCCAATGATCAGTAGGATACATACAGCGTTCAGTAGGATACAGCATTCATTAGGTTGGTTTGTTCAGTAGGATACAGCGTTCAGTATGGCCCAGTGTTCAGTAGGTTGCATTATTCAGTAGGATACAGCATTCAGTAGGATACAGCATTCAGTAGGATACAGCATTCAGTAGGATACAGCGTTCAGTAGGATACAGCGTTTAGTAGGATTTCAGCGTTCAGTAGGAATCAGCGTTTAGTAGGATACAGTATTCAGTGGGATACAGTGTTCAGTAGGATACAGCGTTTAGTAGGATACAGTATTCACTAAAGCCCAGCATTCAGTAGGATACAGCGTTCAGTATGGCCCAGTGTTCAGTAGGTTGCATTATTCAGTAGGATACAGCATTCAGTAGGATACAGCATTCAGTAGGATACAGCGTTCAGTAGGAATCAGTTTTTAGTAGGATACAGTATTCAGTGGGATACAGTGTTCAGTAGGATACAGCGTTTAGTAGGATACAGTATTCACTAAAGCCCAGCATTCAGTAGGATACAGCTTTCAGTATGGCCCAGCGTTTAGTAGGATACAGCATTCAGTAAAGCCCAGCATTTAGTAGGATACAGTAATCAGTAGGTTACCATGTTCAGTAGGATACAGCGTTCAGTAGGTTAGAGTTCAGTAATACACAGCATTCAGTAGGATATTGCTTTTAGTAGAACACAGGGTTTAGTAGGTCACAGTGTTCAGTAGGGTACAGAGTTCAGTAGGATAAAGCATTCAGTAGGATACAGCGTTCAGTATTGCATAGCATTCAGTAGGTCAGTGTTCAGTAAGATACAGCGTTCAGTAGGTTACAGTATAGCCCAGTGTTCAGTAGGATACAGCATTCAGTAGGTTACAGTATAGCCCAGTGTTCAGTAGGATACAGCATTCAGTAGGTTGCAGTGTTCAGTAGGATTCAGCATTCAGTAGGATACACCGTCCAGTAGGTTAGTGTTCAGTAGGTTGCAGTGTTCAGTAGGATACAGCATTCAGTAGGTTACAGTATAGCCCAGTGTTCAGTAGGATACAGCATTCAGTAGGATACACCGTCCAGTAGGATACAGCGTTCAGTAGGTTGCAGTGTTCAGTAGGATTCAGCATTCAGTAGGATACACCGTCCAGTAGGTTAGTGTTCAGTAGTATTCCGTGTTCAGTAGGTTACAGTGTTCAGTATGGCCCAGCTTTTAGTAGGTTACAGTGTTCAGTAGGGCACGGCATTCAGTATGGCACAGCGTTAGCAGGATACATTATTCAGTAGGATACAGCGTTCATTATGGCCCAGCGATTAGTAGGAGTCAGCGTTCAGTAAAGCCCAGCATTTAGTAGAACACAGTTTAGTAGGTCACAGCGTTCAGTAGGATACAGCGTTCAGTAGGTCAGTGTTCAGTAAGATACGGCGTTCAGTAGGTTACAGTATAGCCCAGTGTTCAGTAAGATACGGCGTTCAGTAGGTCAGTGTTCAGTAAGATACGGCGTTCAGTAGGTTACAGTATAGCCCAGTGTTCAGTAGGATACAACATTTAGTAGAATACACTGTTCAATAGGATACAGCATTCAGTAGGATACACCCTTTAGTAGGTTAGTGTTCAGTAGTATTCAGTGTTCAGTAGGATACAGTGTTCAGTATGGCCCAGCTTTTAGTAGGTTACAGTGTTCAGTAGGATACAGTTTTCAATAGGGCACGGCGTTCAGTAGGTTGCAGTGTTCAGTAGGATTCAGCATTCAGTAGGATACACCCTTTAGTAGGTTAGTGTTCAGTAGTATTCAGTGTTCAGTAGGATACAGTGTTCAGTATGGCCCAGCTTTTAGTAGGTTACAGTGTTCAGAAGGATACAGTTTTCAATAGGGCACGGCGTTCAGTAGGGCACGGCATTGTGAAACATTCATTATAATATGCTCCTACCTGTGTTCCCTCCCCCAGGAGAGCGTCTGCAGAGGGAGCAGCTGCAGGGAGCCCAGTCTCAGTACTACCGCTGGCTGAGGAAGGTGCTGCCTGACGCAGGACACACTCCCGAGCCAAACTGCAGCCACGTGCGAGTCCCACAGTTCAGCTGCCACATGGGCGGTGCCGACCCAGGGAAGCTGCATGATATACTGAAGGATCGACCAATGAAATACTCTCTCAGGAAACCTGGCCTCACCCTCAAGGTAGGGAACAGGAGTAGGTACAGGAGATTTACCTGTTCAGGTGAACACTGCTTCAGGAAACCCTCCTGCCCCCATTAATAGACAACAACAGAAAAACTAAAGTAATGTTGAGGAGGAATTACAGAACATGACATCATGTTCTTCCCCTGAAATACAGTGTGTTCTCTTGCTCCTTGAGCCAGAGATGTGTGATACCGTGTGTGTCAGACACGGCCGTACTCCCTCATTTCAAGCTCAGATTCAGCATCTTGAGAGAATACTGTAAGAAGGCACATTTAGGGACCTGTTGTGTAGCCTAAACATGCAATTTCTTTCAGTGAAATAAAAGCTGACAGTATAGAATTTTTCATCACATAATGTGCATCCAAGACGAACTGATATACTACCAGAATGTTGGATTTTTTTTAAACTTAAAACCGGTCCAATTGATGTCATTTGGACATTTTGCACAAAAAATCTCCCCACTCCCTAAGCGTCATCGCTCCACTAGAGAAGCAGAAATGAAAGACAAAACTTGACCAATGTCAACTACACTGAACTAAATTTAAAATGCAACATGTAAAGTGTAGGTCTCATGTTTCATGAGCAGAAAAAAATATCACAGAAATGTTCAAAATTTTGTGCACAAATTTGTTAACATCTCTGCTAGTGAGCATTTCTCCTTTGCCAAGATACTCCATCCACCTTAGAGGTGCACCTTGTGATGGGAACAATAAAAGGCCTCAGAAAAAAGTTGTGGACCTCCACAAGTCAGGTTCATCCTTGGGAGCAATTTCCAAATGCCTGAAGGTACAACGTTCATCTGTACAAACAATAGTACGCAAGTATAAACACCATGGGACCACGCAGCCGTCATACCGCTCAGGAAGGAGACGCGTTCTGTCTCCTAGAGATTAACATACTTTGGTGCGAAAAGTGCAAATTAATCCCAGAACAACAGCAAAGGACCTTGTGAAGATGCTGGAGGAAACAGGTACAAAAGTATCTATATCCACAGTAAAACAAGTCCTATATTGACATAACCTGAAAGGCCGCTCAGCAAGGAAGAAGCCACTGCTCCAAAACCGCCATAAAAAAGCTAGACTACGGTTTGCAACTGCACATGGGGACAAAGATCATACTTTTTGGAGAAATGCCCTCTGGTCTGATGAAACAAAAGTAGAGCTGTTTGGCCATAATGACCATCATTATGTTTGGAGGAAAAAGGGGGAGGTTTGCAAGCCAAAGATCACCATCCCAACCGTGAAGCACGGCATCATGTTGTGGGGGTGCTCTGCTGCAGGAGGGACTGGTGCACTTCACAAAATAGATGGCATCACGAGGTAGGGAAATTATGTGGATATATTGAAGCAACATCTCAAGACATCAGTCAGGAAGCTTGTTTGCAAATGGGTCTTCCAGATGGACAATGACCCCAAGCATACTTCCAAAGTTGTGGCAAAATGGCTTAAGGACAACAAAGTCAATGTACTGGAGTGGCTATCACAAAGCCCTGATTTCAATCCCATAGAAAATTTGTGGGCAGAACTGAAAAAGCGTGTGCGAGCAAGGAGGCCTTACAACCCTGATTCAGTTACACCAGCTCTGTCAGGAGGAATGGGACAAAATTCACACAACTTATTGTGGGAAGCTTGTGGAAGGCTACCCAAAACGTTTGCCCCATGTTAAACAATTTAAAGGCAATGCTATCAAATACTAATTGAGTGTATGTAAACTTCTGAACCGCTGGGAATGTGATGAAAGAAATAAAAGCTGAAATAAATAATTCTCTCTACTATTATTCTGACATTTCACATTATTTTAATACAGTGGTGATCCTATCTGACTGAAAACGGGGATTTTTACTAGGATTAAATGTCAGAAATCGTGTTTAAATTTATTTGGCTAAGGTGTATTGTAAAGTTTTGACTTCAACTGTAAACTGAACAAGTTCCACAGACATGTGACTAACAGAAATTGAATAATTTGACCGTGAACAAAGGGGGGTCACTATCTGGTGTGGCATTGTCATGCTGGAGGGTCATGTCAGGATGAGCCTACAGGAAGGGTACGACATGAGGGAGGAGGATGTCTTCCCTATAACGAACCGTGTTGAGATTGCCTGCAGTGACAACAAGCTCAGTCCGATGATGCTGTGACACACCGCTCCAGACCATGACGGACCCTCCACCTCCAAATCGATCCCGCTCCAGAGTACAGGCCTCGGTGTAACGCTCATTCCTTCAACTAGTTAGGGTTAGGGTTAGCGAATCCGACCATCATCCCTGGTGAGACAAATCCACGACTCGTTAATGAATAGCACTTTTTGCCAGTCCTGTCTGGTCCAGCAATGGTGGTTTCGTGCCCATAGGCGATGTTGTTGTCGGTGATGTCTGGTGTGGACCTGCCTTACAACAGGCCTACAAGCCCCCTGTCCAGCCTCTCTCAGCCTATTGCGGACAGTCTAATCACTGATGGAGGGATTGTGCGTTCCTGGTGCAGGTGTTGTTACACGTGGTCTGCCACTGCGAGGACGATCAGCTGTCCGTCCTGTCTCCCTGCAGCACTGTCTTAGGCGTCTCACTGTACGGACATTGCAATTTACTGCCCTGGCCACATCTGCAATCCTCATGCCTCCTTGCAGCATGCCTAAGGCACGTTCACGCAGATGAGCTGGGCTCCTGGGCATCTTTCTTTTGGTGTTGGAGTCCGTAGAAAGGCCTCTTTAGTGTCCTAAGGTTAACTGTGACCTTAATTGCCTACCGTCTATAAGCTGTCTTAATGACCGTTCCACAGGTGCATGTTCATTATGGTTCATGGAAAACAGTGTTTAAACCCTTTACAATGAAGATCTGTGAAGTTATTTGGATTTGTATGAATTATCTTTGAAAGACAGGGTCCTGAAAAAGGGCCGTTTCTTTTTTTGCTGGGTTTATTTGCTGTATTCTATTCTACTGTATTTTAGTCAATGCCACTCCGACATTGCTCGTAGTCATATTTAAAAATGTCTTAATTCCATAATTTAACTTTTATATTCATGTGTATTGTTGTGAATTGTTAGATATTACTGTTGGTGCTAGGAACATAAGCACTTTGCTACGCCTGCAATAACATCTGATAAATATGTGTATGTGACCAATAACATTAGATTTGATTTATTTAGTATTCAACAGCATCAAGTAATGACAGAAGAGAAGCATCCACAAACCTTCTAAATGTCGGAAATTATAAGCAGAAAATGATCAAACATAGTAAAAAAAAAATTGCCCAATTGAAAAATCCTTCCACCATCACTTGTGTTTGTATGGTAATGGTTGTGTGTGTGTACTTACTGTATGACAATGTGTGTGTGTTGTATCACAGCCCATGCCGGTACTGTCAGTACTGCAACAACCCCAGCAGGTATCCAGGTCAGGACGTATGGCGGTGGTGAGAGAGGAGAGCTCGTCCTTCGCCCCGGGACCGTTCCCGGACCACAGTCTGAGCTGGGATAAGAACACCATCCCCCGACAACCCTCACACTACAACAAGTACCACTTTACGTAAGTTACCATGACCACCCTCACTACAACAAGCAACACTTCACATACATTACCACGACAACCATCACACTACAACAAGTAACACATTATGTACAGTATGTTACCTAAAACTAACACTTCTCCCCTAGCCTAACCCCTAACCCTCCTGACACTACAACAAGTACCACTTTATGTATGTTACCTAAAACTAACACTTCCCCCCTAGCCTAACCCCTAACCCTCCTGACACTACAACAAGTACCACTTTATGTATGTTACCTAAAGCTAACACTTCCCCCTTAGCCTAACCCCTAACCCTCCTGACACTACAACAAGTACCACTTTATGTATGTTACCTAAAGCTAACACTTCCCCCCTAGCCTAACCCCTAACCCTCCTGACACTACAACAAGTACCACTTTATGTATGTTACCTAAAACTAACACTTCCCCCCTAGCCTAACCCCTAACCCTTCTGACACTACAACAAGTACCACTTTATGTATGTTACCTAAAGCTAACACTTCCCCCTTAGCCTAACCCCGAACCCTCCTGACACTACAACAAGTACCACTTTATGTATGTTACCTAAAGCTAACACTTCCCCCCTAGCCTAACCCCTAACCCTCCTGACACTACAACAAGTACCACTTTATGTATGTTACCTAAAGCTAACACTTCCCCCTTAGCCTAACCCCGAACCCTCCTGACACTACAACAAGTACCACTTTATGTATGTTACCTAAAGCTAACACTTCCCCCCTAGCCTAACCCCTAACCCTCCTGACACTACAACAAGTACCACTTTATGTATGTTACCTAAAGCTAACACTTCCCCCCTAGCCTAACCCCTAACCCTCCTGACACTACAACAAGTACCACTTTATGTATGTTACCTAAAGCTAACACTCCCCCCCTAGCCTAACCCCTAACCCTCCTGACACTACAACAAGTACCACTTTATGGAAGTTATCTAAAGCTAACACTTCCCCCCTAGCCTAAACCTACTGACACTACAACAAGTACCACTTTATGGAAGTTACCTAAAGCTAGCACTTCCCCCCTAGCCTAACCCCTAACCCTCCTGGCACTACAACAAGTACCACTTTATGTATGTTACCTAAAGCTAACACTTCCCCCTTAGCCTAACCCCTAACCCTCCTGACACTACAACAAGTACCACTTTATGTATGTTACCTAAAGCTAACACTTCCCCCCTAGCCTAACCCCTAACCCTCCTGACACTACAACAAGTACCACTTTATGTATGTTACCTAAAGCTAACACTTCCTCCTTAGCCTAACCCCTAACCCTCCTGACACTACAACAAGTACCACTTTATGTATGTTACCTAAAGCTAACACTTCCCCCTTAGCCTAACCCCTAACCCTCCTGACACTACAACAAGTACCACTTTATGTATGTTACCTAAAGCTAACACTTCTCCCCTAGCCTAACCCCTAACCCTCCTGACACTACAATAAGTACCACTTTATGTATGTTACCTAAAGCTAACACTTCCCCCCTAGCCTAACCCCTAACCCTCCTGACACTACAACAAGTACCACTTTATGTATGTTACCTAAAGCTAACACTTCCCCCCTAGCCTAACCCCTAACCCTCCTGACACTACAACAAGTACCACTTTATGTATGTTACCTAAAGCTAACACTCCCCCCCTAGCCTAACCCCTAACCCTCCTGACACTACAACAAGTACCACTTTATGGAAGTTACCATGACGACACTTACTTAAACAATTAACACTTCACGTATTTCTCTTTGTTGGCTATGCATATTTTAACCCCCCCTCCAAGAAATCGAATTAGCAAAATAAAAACAATCCGTTTTTTTGCTTTGGATGCGTCTCAATGCCCTGCATCCACATATGTAACACTTCCATATCTGTGGTGAAAGCTGGCCGAGCTATAGCGGTGATTGTTAGACCATGAGACTTACCTTATCCTAACACTCCTGACTCTAACCCTAACCTTAACCCTAACCCTAACACTCCTGACTCTAACCCTAACACTCCTGACTCTAACCCTAACACTCCTGACTCTAACCCTAACCCACTGCATCCACATATGTAACACTTCCATATCTGTGGTGAAAGCTGGCCGAGCTATAGCGGTGATTGTTAGACCATGAGACTTACCTAACCCTAACACTCCTGACTCTAACCCTAACCTTAACCCTAACCCTAACACTCCTGACTCTAACCCTTACCTAACCCTATTACTCCTGACTCTACAAGTACCAGTTCATGTATGTACCTCACAATCTTTATTACCATACACACTAACATTAGTCACAACAGAATCTCAGATTTTACAAATGTAGTAAATAACTGTATAGATACTCATCTATATCACTGTCTTGTAGTTGTATTTAGTGAAAAAATAAATAGAGGCCCTAGCTGAGAGCTATAGGTGCCACAGATTTGTTTTAAAGGACCATGAAACATAAGTGTGATGTCACTTCCTGAAGGGAGTTCCTGAGGCAGAGGTCGTTCCAGTACAAGAGGTCAGCTCCTCCCCTAACAGACAAAGAGAGGCGTATCCACGTTTTCCAGAAACACCCAGCCCCCTATGACACCAGACAAACTGCTAGAACCAGCCAATTACAGCCAGCCCAGAGCATCGTAGAGACTCGGACCTATAGGGATGTCACCCTGCACATCAACTGAGGATAACCCCTTGTGTGAGTCCCAAATGGCACCCTATACAGTGCACTACTTTGACCACACGTTGGTACTGTATAGGGAATCGGGTGCCATTTGAGATGTAACCTCGGACTGAAACCACACCACTGCACTATGGATGACAAATGTGAAAAATCAACACTTTAATATAATAAATGGCGAGTATGTTCCAACCACCACTGTTCATTTCATTACAACCTCTTCAGTAGTGTCAGTAGAATCATCAGTACTAAAAGAAGAGTAGCATCCCAAATGGCACCCTATATGCTATGTAGTGCACTACTTTTGATCTGGGAAACAGGGTGCAATGGGACCCAGGTAAGGTCATTATAGTCACTTGTGTGTGTTATTATAAATGGTATATACAGTATTAAATGAACATCCCTGGTGATTTTCTTGAGAGAATCTGGAACCAATAGAGCTTCATTACATACAAACATCCACTACATTCATTCATCTAATAAAACAAGAGTTTTTTCTGGATCAAAAAAGGGTCTTAGGCGGCACGCCCAGAAAACCCCTGCTCTCTGAATATGTTGAGTAACTGGCACAAAGCATATGACATGTCAGTAATTAAAATAGCTTGTATAATGTGGCAATATGGCATGCGATGATGTGGCTGACTGGTGGGATTTCTGCAACACATGCAACTCTGCTGTAGTGATGAGCTGTAAAACTCTACTGGCTGTTAACAATTAGCCTCCCATGTTTTCTGTTCTACCCACTCTTCTGCAGCTGAGTCATCCAGTAGTTGTTCTTGAAGAATGCGTTGGTGCAGAACGTGTTAGGCAGCAGCACCTAGAACAATAGAACACAACACAGCCGTATAACAACAGAACACACCCGTAGAACAACAGAACACTTCCGTAGAACAACAGAACACACCCGTAGAACAACAGAACACACCCGTAGAACAACAGAACACACCCGTAGAACAACAGAACACTTCCGTAGAACAACAGAACACACCCGTAGAACAACAGAACACACCCGTAGAACAACAGAAAACACCTGGACAACAACAGAAGACACCCGTAGAACACACCCTTTCACTTAGTTCGTCACGGTACAGAATATATTAGAGATATAAAAAATGGAAGAAATAAATATTGAGGAAAGGTTCCGGTGGCATGCATTGAAGCGAGTGGCCTTTTCATGGCTTTCTTTTGCAACCTGTCAATACTAAACATCATATTAAGATGTGGGACAAGAAATAACTAGCAGGTCTATTACGCTCCAGCAGCTAGAATTTCTCTGTCCACAATTCAACAGCGGGAACATGGCGGCTCTCAACACCAACAGAAAGAGTTGAAAACTACTATACGAGAGAATATTTGTCAGGGATTACCTATGCCTTCGATTTACAATTAAAACTGGTAATTGGAAGTGCTCACTGCTAACGTGGATACCTATTTAACCAAAGTGGAACGTCTGGAAAAGACAGCCAATGTGACATAAAGTACCAGTCAAAAGTTTGGACACACCTACTCATTCCAGGGTTCTAGAACACCTAGTCATTCCAGGGTTCTAGAACACCTACTCATTCAAGGGCTTTTCTTTATTTTTACTATTTTCTACATTGTCGAATAATAGTGAAGACATAGAATCATGTAGTAACCAAAAAAGTGTAGTAACCAAAGAATTAAAAATATATTTCAAATTCTTCAAAGTAGCCACCCTTTTCCTTGATGACAGCTTTGCGCACTCTTGGAATTCTCTCAACCAGCTTCATGAGGAATGCTTTTCCAACAGTCTTGAAGGAGTTCTCACATATGCTGAGCACTAGTTGGCTGCATTTCCTTCACTCTGGTCTGATGAGTCCAAATTTGAGATTTTTGGTTCTAACCGCTGTGTCTTTTGAGATACAGAGTAGGTGAACAGGTGATCTCCGCATGAGTGATTCCCACCGTGAAGCATGGAAGAGGAGGTGTGATGGTGTGGGGGTGCTTTGCTGGTGACACTGTCTGGGATTCACTCTGCAGTCCAACTCATCCCAAACCATCTCAACTGGGTTGAGGTCAGGTGATTGTGGAGGCCAGATCATCTGATGCAGCACTCCATCGCCCTTACACAGCCTGGAGGTGTGTTGGGTCATTGCCCTGTTGAAAAACAAATGATAGTTCCACTAAGAGCAAACCAGATGGGATGGTGTATCTCTGCAGAATGCTGTGATAGACATGCTGGTTGTGCCTTGAATTCTAAATAAATCACATACAGTGTCACCAGCAAAGCACCTCCATGCTTCACGGTGGGAACCACACATGCAGAGATCATCTGTTCACCTATTAAAGTAAAGACACAGAGATAAGATAATTGTATATCTTACACTACAGTTGGTGCACTATGGCAAAGTCATTCTGCTTTGAAAGTTGATAAACTTGTAACCTCACTTTTGAGAAAATGTCCCTTGAATGTTTTGGAGAGCTGTTCTTTACATGTTAGTCATTTAGCAGAAGCTCTTATCCAGAGTTACTTACAGTAGTGAGTGCATACATTTTCATATTGTCTTTCCTTTGTCTACACCCATTCAGCATTGTTCACACCCTCTTAAGCCTTAGCCCCACTCATCTCTTTAAGGATTCACATGTGAGGCCATGTGCTAAACAGAGTGCACTAAAAAAACTAAAATGTTAATACTAAAGGCTGCTTTACTACACTACGCCTATCAACGTGTCTGTAGACAGTTGTCGCTATGAAAAAGTAGAAACACAAAAACAACAGGATGCATGGTGGTCCAAAATAGCATAATTGGTGTATTTTATTAACACCAATAAACCCATCAGTTTAAAAAATGGAAAAAAAACGAATTTAGTAAATGTCAATCTAGCAAACCAGGCAACTAAAAGCAACTTTCTGAACAATGTTTTGGTTCGTTTTTAGCTTGTTAGCTAGCTGGCTAACCTTAAGCTAGCTGGCTAGCCAGTTCAAATAATGACCATATCATATACTTCACTTTAGCTAATCTGGATTCATTATTACACAAAATAAACTCACAACAAGATCATTATTTACAAGTAAATGGCGAGCTAATTGCAGAAAATAGCTTATAGTTGTGAGTGTGAAAATCAGAGCATTCTACCAGAGAATCGTAATTTTATATCCTAATTTGACTTTGATACATGTTGCTCTTCACATTCCCGTCTCTGGTAAACAAACACTATCAAATCATGCAGAGGATACAGAAGGTGTAAACTGTACAGTGAAATGGTTACTGGCATAGTGAAGACTTCTGTTTAGACATATAGCTAGCTAGCTAAACAATGAACTATAATCCCAACTCATAATGTTACTACACTGCATTACATAGTGGAGTCTTTTCTTTAGACATGTAGCTAGCTAAACAATGAACCATAATACCAACTCATAACGTTACTACACTGCATTACATAGTGGAGTCTTCTGTTTAGACATGTAGCTAGCTAAACAATGAACCATAATAACAACTCAGAATGTTACTACCTTGCATGAATCTACTGGTAGCTAAAACTAACCAACTAGGTTCAATGTTAGCTAGCTAACATTAGGCTATAACTAGCATTGGAAATGGCTCTGCGATATGAATAATATAAGCAAAGAAAGTAAAAGTTAAAGAGTCCCCTCTCCTACCTTACCTGCCTTCCTACTACTTACCTAACCTACCCTCTCCTACCTTACCTGCCTACCCACTACTTACCTAACTAGCACCACCTGGCGCGCTAACCAGTACAGGAGGTGGTCAGCCCAGGTCTTACCTAGTGTGCATAGACAGATTAAATACTATGGGTTACGTATCCCTGGAGGCCTCTTGCCTTAACACTCCCAAGGTGCGTTCCCCTCCCCCCTGGGAACAAATGAAACAGAATAATTACCAATACTTAGTGAACAATTTCAATAACCAAAAACACTAAGTACTTTTGGGATACACATACCGCCGAAGGAGCGGCTACAAAATAATATCCACACAACTTTTACTGACCGCCACAACAATCAACACGGGACATAAAAATAAGCTCTCTTCTGACAAAGGAACACTGGATAATATCAAGCTGGAGAAGTAGATGGAAATTGCAGAGACAGCTGAATCCCCTGATGAGAGAGAGGGGTCAGAGCTCCAATCTGCAATAGGGCTGACCCATCAGCTGCTTAGAATCCAGGAAGCCATTTTCTGAAAAACATACACATACAAACCCACAACACAGAAACTGGGGAACGTAACAGTACAGTAGAGTCTATAGTCTGGAGGGTCAGAGAGAGAGAGAGACAGGTATATAGTAGAGTCTATATTCTGAAGAGACAGAGAGAGAGACAGGTATATAGTAGAGTCTATATTCTGAAGAGACAGAGAGAGAGAGACAGGCATATATTAGAGTAGAGTCTATAGTCTGGAGGGACAGAGAGAGAGACAGGTATATAGTAGAGTCTATAGTCTGGAGGGACAGAGAGAGACAGGTATATAGTAGAGTCTATAGTCTGGAGGGACAGAGAGAGAGACAGGTATATAGTAGAGTCTATAGTCTGGAGGGACAGAGAGAGACAGGTATATAGTAGAGTCTATAGTCTGGAGGGACAGAGAGAGACAGGTATATAGTAGAGTCTATAGTCTGGAGGGACAGAGAGAGACAGGTATATAGTAGAGTACAGTAGAGTCTATAGTCTGGAGGGACAGAGAGAGAGACAGGTATATAGTAGAGTACAGTAGAGTCTATAGTCTGGAGGGACAGAGAGAGAGACAGGCATATTGTAGAGTACAGTAGAGTCTATCGTCTGAACGGACAGAGAGAGAGACATGTATATAGTAGAGTACCGTAGAGTCTATAGTCTGGAGGGACAGAGAGAGAGACAGGTATATAGTAGAGTACAGTAGAGTCTATAGTCTGGAGGGACAGAGAGAGACAGGTATATAGTAGAGTCTATAGTCTGGAGAGACAGACATATAGTAGAGAACAGTAGAGTCTATAGTCTGGAGGGACAGAGAGAGACAGGTATATAGTAGAGTCTATAGTCTGGAGAGACAGACATATAGTAGAGAACAGTAGAGTCTATAGTCTGGAGGGACAGAGAGAGACAGGTATATAGTAGAGTCTATAGTCTGGAGAGACAGACATATAGTAGAGAACAGTAGAGTCTATAGTCTGGAGGGACAGAGAGAGACAGGTATATAGTAGAGTCTATAGTCTGGAGGGACAGAGAGAGAGACAGGTATATACTAGGGTACAGTAGAGTCTATAGTCTGGAGGGACAGAGAGAGAGAGAGAGAGGTATATAGTAGAGTACTGTAGAGTCTATAGTCTGAAGGGACAGAGAGAGAGAGAGAGACAGGTATATACTAGGGTACAGTAGAGTCTATCGTCTGGAGGGACAGAGAGAGAGACAGGTATATAGTAGAGTCTATAGTCTGGAGAGACAGACATATAGTAGAGTACAGTAGAGTCTATAGTCTGTAGAGACAGAGAGAGAGAAAGGCATATAGTAGAGAACAGTAGAGTCTATAGTCTGGAGGGACAGACTATAGACTCTTGAAGGACAAACATCTCTAATTTCCTCCTGTCATCAGCAGATCCTACATCATTTGTCACTGGAACGTCATTTCCGGTCACAACTTGCAGACTTGTTTTCGAGTTGCTGTGCGTTTTGCTGCCAACCTGTTTTGCTACCTGACAACTTTACGGTTTTTACTTTTTAATTACCGTTTATACTTTTTTGTTTTTTTTCCTCAACTTTTTCACTCCGGACGCTTTATCTGGACACGATTCGTCAGGACCTCCAACAGCCGAAGCTAAGTAGTAACATTAACATGATGCCTTCTAATTGCAGTCGCTGTACTCGCCTTACTGCGAGGATAGCTGTGCTACAAGCCCAGCTTCAGACGCAATCGTTAGGCAAGGGTAATGAAACAGCGTCTGTGCCACCAGTAAGTACAGATAGTAGTATAAATCCCCTGGCACAGTCCCCGCAGCCGGACAACTTTCTCATGGTTTCTGGAAGGATATGCTGTAGGAACGCTCAACCGGTGTCGCTCATTCAGCCGACAGAAACTTTCAACCGGTTTTCCCCATTAAGCAGTGGGTGGAGTCAGAGGCCGAGTCTTCTCTGGTCTCTACTCCTCCCGTTACGGGGTCTGAGACACCGAATCTTCCCACCATTAGCTCTGACAAATTGAAAACTCTAGTCATTGGCGACTCCATTACCCGCAGTATTAGACTTAAAACGAATCATCCAGCGATCATACACTGTTTACCAGGGGGCAGGGCTACCGACGTTAAGGCTAATCTGAAGATGGTGCTGGCTAAAGCTAAAACTGGCGAGTGTAGAGAGTATAGAGATATTGTTATCCACGTCGGCACCAACGATGTTAGGATGAAACAGTCAGAGATCACCAAGCGCAACATAGCTTCTGCGTGTAAATCAGCTAGAAAGATGTGTCGGCATCGAGTAATTGTCTCTGGCCCCCTCCCAGTTAGGGGGAGTGATGAGCTCTACAGCAGAGTCTCACAACTCAATCGCTGGTTGAAAACTGTTTTCTGCCCCTCCCAAAAGATAGAATTTGTAGATAATTGTCCCTCTTTCTGGGACTCACCCACAAACAGGACCAAGCCTGACCTGCTGAGGAGTGACGGACTCCATCCTAGCTGGAGGGGTGCTCTCATTTTATCTACCAACATAGACAGGGCTCTAACTCTTCTAGCTCCACAATGAAATAGGGTGCAGGCCAGGCAGCAGGCTGTTAGCCAGCCTGCCAGCATAGTGGAGTCTGCCACTAGCACAGTCAGTGTAGTCAGCTCAGCTATCACCATTGAGACCGAGTCTGTGCCTCGACCTAGGTTGTGCAAAACTAAACATGGCGGTGTTCGCCTTAGCAATCTCACTAGGATAAAGACCACCTCCATTCCTGTCATTATTGAAAGAGATCATGATACCTCACATCTCAAAATAGGGCTACATAATGTTAGATCCCTTACTTCAAAGGCAATTATCTAATCACTGATCATAATCTTGATGTGATTGGCCTGACTGAAACATGGCTTAAGCCTGATGAATTTACTGTGTTAAATGAGGCCTCACCTCCTGGCTACACTAGTGACCATATCCCCCGTGCATCCCGCAAAGGCGGAGGTGTTGCTAACACTTTCGATAGCAAATTTTAATTTACAACAAAAAAAAAACGTTTTTGTCTTTTGAGCTTCTAGTCATGAAATCTATGCAGCCTACTCAATCACTTTTTATAGCTACTGTTTACAGGCCTCCTGGGCCATATACAGCGTTCCTCACTGAGTTCCCTGAATTCCTATCAGACCTTGTAATCATAGCAGATAATATTCTAATCTTTGGTGACTTTAATATTTACATGGAAAAGTCCACAGACCCACTCCAAAAGGCTTTCGGAGCCATCATCGACTCAGTGGGTTTTGTCCAACATGTCTCTGGACCCACTCACTGTCACAGTCATACGCTGGACCTAGTTTTGTCCCATGGAATAAATGTTGTGGATCTTAATGTTTTTCCTCATAATCCTGGACTATCGGACAACCATTTTATTACGTTTGCAATTGCAATAAATAATCTGCTCAGACCCCAACCAAGGATCATCAAAAGTCGTGCTATAAATTCACAGACAACACAAAGATTCCTTGATGTCCTTCCATATTCCCTCTGTCTACCCAAGGATGCCAGAGGACAAAAATCAGTTAACCACCTAACTAAGGAACTCAATTTAACCTTGCGCAATACCCTAGATGCAGTTGCACCCCTAAAAACTAAAAACATTTCTCATAAGAAACTAGCTCCCTGGTACACAGAAAATACCCGAGCTCTGAAGCAAGCTTCCAGAAAATTGGAACGGAAATGGCGCCACACCAAACTGGAAGTCTTCCGACTAGCTTGGAAAGACAGTACCGTGCAGTACCGAAGAGCCCTTACTGCTGCTCAATCATCCTATTTTTCTAACTTAATTGAGGAAAATAAGAACAATCCGAAATTCCTTTTTGATACTGTTGCAAAGCTAACTAAAAAGCAGCCTCCCCTAGAGAGGACGACTTTCAAGTTAGCAGTAATAAATCCATGAACTTCTTTGAGGAAAAGATTATGATTATTAGAAAGCAAATTATGGACTCCTCTTTAAATCTGCGTATTCCTTCAAAGCTCAGTTGTCCTGAGTCTGCACAACTCTGCCAGGACCTAGGATCAAGAGAGACGCTCAAGTGTTTTAGTACTATATCTCTTGACACAATGATGAAAATAATCATGGCCTCTAAACCTTCAAGCTGCATACTGGACCCTATTCCAACTAAACTACTGAAAGAGCTGCTTCCTGTGCTTGGCCCTCCTATGTTGAACATAATAAACGGCTCTCTATCCACCGGATGTGTACCAAACTCACTAAAAGTGGCAGTAATAAAGCCTCTCTTGAAAAAGCCAAACCTTGACCCGGAAAATATAAAAAACTATCGGCCTATATCGAATCTTCCATTCCTCTCAAAAATTTTAGAAAAGGCTGTTGCGCAGCAACTCACTGGCTTCCTGAAGACAAACAATGCATACAAAATGCTTCAGTCTGGTTTTAGACCCCATCATAGCACTGAGACAGCACTTGTGAAGGTGGTAAATTACATTTTAATGGCATCGGACCGAGGCTCTGCATCTGTCCTCGAGCTCCTAGACCTTAGTGCTGCTTTTGATACCATTGATCACCACATTCTTTTGGAGAGATTGGAAACCCAAATTGGTCTACACGGACAAGTTCTGGCCTGGTTTAGATCTTATCTGTCGGAAAGATATCAGTTTGTCTCTGTGAATGGTTTGTCCTCTGACAAATCAACTGTAAATTTCGATGTTCCTCAAGGTTCCGTTTTAGGACCACTATTGTTTTCACTATATATTTTACCTCTTGGGGATGTTATTCGAAAACATAATGTTAACTTTCACTGCTATGCAGATGACACACAGCTGTACATTTCAATGAAACATGGTGAAGCCCCAAAATTGCCCTTGCTAGAAGCATGTGTACTCCCCTATTCCCTACTCCCCCATTCCATACTACCCCATTCCCTACTCCCCCATTCCCTACTCCCACATCCCATACTACCCCATCCCAAACTACCCCATTCCCTACTCCCCCATCCCATACTACCCTATTCCCTACTACCACATTCCCTACTACCCATCCCACCCTGTTGTAACTTTAATGTGTTACAGAGTTAATGTTTGAGTTTATTCTTTGAACTGTATCTAAAGATATTTCTTTAGATTTATTTGCATATGTAATTGTATTGGGTTGTGTTGAATTACGCTTTTTGACTGCAAGTCCCAGAATGCCTTGCGAGAGGAATGAGTGATAACGCGCCAATTATGTGCAGGTGCGGATGATTGTGGCTGACTTTCCAACAGCATCTTACCTGCATTGCTCTGTACCAAAACAATTGTTGTTAAATGTAACGTAAACAAGTATTCTTACTAAAATAAGCTTTCGTATCAAACCCGACGTCCCGAGTCATTACTAAGAAGTTAGTTAATCTAAAATTTGGTGCCGAAACCCGGGATATGAGCTGCGACGAAGAAGTGGCTGAAATGGCTGAGGAGGAACGTCGGCATGAAGCAGAAAGAATGAGACGAAAGCGGGTTACCATTCGAGGCGCAACAACGCGGATTTTGAATCAGATTGACGTGGAAATATCCCAGTCAAATCCGGATACCGATCACTTGAGTACATTGTTGGAATTGCTATCCGCTAAGGAGGACAGTTTGTTTGAGCTCGATCGTGGAATTGAACAGTTAACGCCATTGGACGGATTGGAGGCAGAGATTGCATGCACGGAGGATTACAAAGAACGCATTATCATGCTGAAGAGCCGTGCACAAAGAGTGATAACGAAGAAACAGGACGTCAATCCACTACCAGCCCGGGTGAGTGACGCTAACTCAAACATATCACAGAGACAATCAGTAAGGCTACCGAAGTTGATTATTGAGAAATTCTATGGAGATGTCAGTATGTGGCAGGAGTTTTGGAGCCAATATGAGACTGCTATTCACAACAATGATTCACTGTGTAAAAAAGAGAAGTTTACCTATCTGAAAACATATCTCACTGGACCAGCTGCAAAGGCAGTAGCAGGACTGATGTTAACAGACAGTAACTATGATAATGCAATCACTCTACTCAAGAGCAGATTTGGAAGGAAAGATCTTGTGATTAGTGCTCATATGTCAAAGCTGCTGAATCTCACACCTGTGAAGAAATCCTCTGATCTAAATGCATTGAGGCAGCTATATGATGAATGTGAAATTCAGATTAGGAGCCTGGAATCACTGGGTGTAATGTCAGAAACCTATGGAAGCCTACTATTCCCAATCTTACTGCAGATGATTCCAGAGGACATAGCTCTTGACTATAGTCGTCAGAGGGGAGTAGATGATGAATGGAAAGTGTCTGAGATTATCAGTTTCCTACAGAAAGAGGTTCAGAGCAGGGAGAGAGCGCTACAAATGACAAGATCATACAACCAACAGAAAGAGAGCAAACCATGGAACAAGTCATGCTTCTCCAATGAAATGAAAACAAAAAGACCCAACATGCCCTCTGCTGCAGCACTGCATACAACCAGCCAGAAGGAACAACAAACGTGTCTATTTTGTGACAGTGCAGATCACAAATCAGAAAACTGCACTGACTACAATATTGCTACACGCAAAGAGAAACTAAAGAACATGGGAAGATGCTTTGTATGTTTAGGACAGAGACACATAGCAAAATTCTGTAAAGTCAAAGATGTGTCATGTGCAACATGTGGAAGCAGACATCACATTGCGGTTTGTACCAGTAAGAGGAGGGAGGTGCAACCCCCTACTGTTTCTGTAGATGCTGTTGTTTCCTCAGTTATTCCCCATTCAGTGAAGATGAAACCAGATGGACAGAACACTGTGTTGCTACAAACGGTAAAGGCATGGGTAGAAGGCCCATCGGGCAGGAAGATAGCTCGTTGCTTACTAGATGGAGGCAGTCAGAGAAGCTTCATACATGAAAACCTTGTGAAGGGCTTGAAGCTACCAGTAATCAGACAAGAGGCACTCACTCTTCACACGTTTGGCTCCTCTGCCCCAGCAACATCCCAACGCAACACAGTGAAAGTCATCTTGGAGAATGTCTGGGACAAACAGCAGAGAATAGAGATAGAGGCAATTGAAACCCCACAAGTGTGCACAGCTGTGATGAAGGTTCCTGGTGAACGGATTCAGTATGAGCTCAGTAAAAGGGGACTGCAGCTCGCAGACTTTCCAGGAGATGACAATGATCCTGAACTCTCTGTCCTGATAGGAGCAGACTACTACTGGCAGATAGTATCAGGCAGAGTGGAGCGACTGACGGAGACGCTAGTTGCTTTAGAGAGCACCTTTGGATGGTCGGTGCAGGGACCCGTGTCCATGTCAAGTGTCGCCGAGGCAACTTGCATGTTCATCCCACTTGATGAAGACACACTAGTCTCCAAGCAATTGCATGCATTCTGGGAGCTTGAGTCTCTGGGTATTCTAAGCGAGAAAACACAGAACTCAGAGGAAACCGAGGCTCTACAAAGGTTTGAGGAAACAACCACCTTCAAAGATGGGCGATACCATGTGGAGTTGCCATGGAAACGAGAAATGCCAGAACTCCAAGACAACTATAGAATCGCCAAGAAACGGTTTGAATGTCTGAAGAAAAGGCTGAAGAAGGATGTGACGTTGTACAGCAGATACAATGAAGTAGTAGAAGACTACTTACAACAAGATATGGCAGAGGACGTGCCCAAGGACAACGCATCAAGTGCAGACAACGTAAAATACTACTTACCTCACCATGCAGTACTCCGAGAAGATAAGGTGACAACAAAACTGAGAGTGGTGTTTGATGCCTCGTCCCATGAAGATGGCTGTCCATCTCTCAATGACTGTCTACTCACAGGACCGAACCTGAATCCGGATCTGCTCAGCGTTCTGATAAAGTTCAGACTACATGAGATCGCATTCATGGCAGACATCAAGAAAGCTTTCCTGCAGATATCCCTAGCAGAGAGAGACAGAGACGCCGTGAGATTTCTATGGCTCACTGGCCCACCAAGAGGAGAAAATGAAGAGGAGCTGCGTGTGCTGAGGATGAAAAGAGTGGTATTTGGAGCTTCCCCAAGTCCATTTTTGCTGGCAGCTACAATCAGGAAGCACCTGAAACAATATGAAACAGAACAACCAGAAGTTGTAGAGATACTGAGAGAGTCACTCTACGTAGATGACTTCATTGCAAGTTCACGCAATGTTGAAGAGGCTTACCTTGTGACAACAACTGCAAAGCGAATGCTGTCGAATGCAGGCATGGACCTCTGCAAGTGGATGACAAATTCTCCTGAATTGAAAACAAAATGGGAGGAGAGTACGACAACTGACCACCCATTGACGCTAGAAACACAAGGATTAGCGCTGAAGGTTTTAGGTTTAGTATGGAGGCCGGAAACGGATGACTTTGTGTTTGACCTCAGGCCGTTACTGAGCATTCTAAGGCAAAAGGAAAACACAAAGAGAAGTGTTCTGCAGTCGTCTGCACGTATCTTCGACCCTCTTGGTTTCTTAACTCCCTTCACCATCAGGATCAAGTGCATGTTCCAGGAAATGTGGGAGAGGGGACTCAGCTGGGACGAAGAATTACCACCTGATCTGACACGAGAATGGCAACAGTGGTGTTCAGAACTACCCCAGTTACACCAGCTCACCATACCAAGGTGGTACAGAACAGACATGCGGCCACAGAATAACCACACCCTGAAACTACACGTGTTCTGTGATGCAAGTGAAAGGGCTTACAGTGCAGTAGCTTACTTGCAAGGTGAGTCACAAGACAGGGAAACAACAAGTCTAGTCGCATCCAAGTCCAGGGTAGCCCCACTTAAGAAAATGACGCTGCCACGCCTGGAGCTCATGGGAGCTGTGATTGGAGCGAGACTAGCAAACAACTTGATGACCACACTGAAAATGGAAGAAAAACAGATTAACATGTGGACAGACTCGATGATCGTGCTGCATTGGATTTGCAGCTCAGCTCAGAAATGGAAACAGTTTGTTGCGAACAGAGTGACGGAGATCCAGTCCTTGACCAATCCAGAGTCATGGTCACATATTGAAGGGAAAACGAATCCAGCTGACCTCCCTACAAGAGGACAAACTGTTAGAAACTTGACACAGAGCGAGCTATGGTGGAATGGACCCAGAATTCTGACATCACCCAATCAGTCCGAAGAGACTGATGATAACAAGGTTCCGGATGAGGTGAATATAGAACTCAAGTCCAGTTGCCAGGCCACTGTACAACTCGCAGCAAACAGCACAGACAGCACTGAACCTGTGTTGGAGCTTGAAAGGTACAGCAAACTGAAAAGAGTGTTCAGAGTCACCGCCTGGATAAAGAGATTCATAGCCAATGCTCGTACAACCATAAAGATGCAAGGTGAACTGACTGCTGACGAACTGTTCGATGCAGAAAAGTACTGGATTAAGGTAACACAACAACAGAGTTTCGGACAGGAGATCAAACTACTGAAGGCAGGAAAAAGCCTAAACAATGACTGTAAAATCAGAGAACTGAAACCTTTCCTGGACGAACACGAACTGCTCAGTGTAGGAGGAAGACTGCAACAGTCCAACTTCACATTCAGAGAGCAGCACCCATGGGTTCTGCCCAATAAGTCCAGATACTCAGAAATGCTGATACAGTACCAACATGAGAAGGTGATGCATTCTGGAGTAAGAGACACTCTAGTACAAATCAGAGAGCGATACTGGATCTTGAGTGCTAGGCAGCTAGTCAAGAGCACAGTGGCAAGATGTATAGTGTGCAAGAGATTCAAGGCAAGGGCCGGACAGCAGGTCACTGCGCCTTTACCAAAAGACAGAATAACTGAATCCCCACCATTCGAAGTCACAGGTGTGGATTTTGCAGGACCGCTCTATGTGAAAGAAAATGGTTCTGTGAAGAAGTCATACATTGCACTGTTCACTTGTGCTGTAACCAGAGCAGTGCATTTGGAACTGGTCTCAGATCAGTCAACAGAGACATTCTTGTTAGCTCTAAAAAGATTCATCTCAAGGAGAGGATTATGTAATGTAATCTACTCAGACAATGCAAAAACGTTCAAGAGAGCTGATCAGGACTTGAAAGAGCTGTGGAAGGCAATCGAAGAGCCCCAACTCTTGGCGTTCTTCTCAGAAAGGGGCATCACCTGGAGGTTCATCGCAGAGCGAGCAGCCTGGTGGGGCGGATTCTGGGAAAGACTCGTCAGGTCAGTAAAAACATGCCTGCGAAAGGTTCTTGGGAGAGCTTCACTTAACCTGGAGGTTCATCGCAGAGCGAGCAGCCTGGTGGGGCGGATTCTGGGAAAGACTCGTCAGGTCAGTAAAAACATGCCTGCGAAAGGTTCTTGGGAGAGCTTCACTTAATTTTGAAGAGATATGCACAGTCCTGACAGAGGTTGAAGCTATCCTAAATTCTAGGCCTCTGGCCTTCGTGCACAATGAGGTGGATGAACCACAACCCCTGACCCCAGCACACTTCCTGGTGGGTAAAAGACTAACCTCTTTGCCTCCAAAGCCATTTCCAGCTGACACTCAGCACCCAACGTTAAACAAGCGGGAAATGACACGCAGATGGAAGTACAGGCAGAGACTTGTGACCAGTTTCTGGAACAGTTGGCGAAGGGACTACTTGCTGGATCTAAAGTCAGCACACCGCTGTGACACACCACAGCCCACCCCACTGAAAGCGGGTGACGTTGTACTCCTTGGAGAAGATAACCTACCCAGACAAACCTGGAAACTAGGAAAGATTGAGGAACTGTTTCCAGGCCGAGATGGCTTAGTTAGATCATGTTCAGTTCGTACTGCTTCAGGGACTTTGTTGAGGAGACCTATTCAGTTGATATACTGCCTAGAGATCTAGATGAACACAATTGTTCATCGGGGGGGGAGGATGTTGTAACTTTAATGTGTTACAGAGTTAATGTTTGAGTTTATTCTTTGAACTGTATCTAAAGATATTTCTTTAGATTTATTTGCATATGTAATTGTATTGGGTTGTGTTGAATTACGCTTTTTGACTGCAAGTCCCAGAATGCCTTGCGAGAGGAATGAGTGATAACGCGCCAATTATGTGCAGGTGCGGATGATTGTGGCTGACTTTCCAACAGCATCTTACCTGCATTGCTCTGTACCAAAACAATTGTTGTTAAATGTAACGTAAACAAGTATTCTTACTAAAATAAGCTTTCGTATCAAACCCGACGTCCCGAGTCATTACTAAGAAGTTAGTTAATCTAAAACACCCCATTCCCTACTCCCCCATTCACTACTCCCACATCCCCTACTCCCCCATCCCCTACTACCCCATCCCCTACTACCCCATCCCCTACTCCCCATCCCCTACTACCTCATTCCCTACTCCCCTATTCCCTACTCTCCCATCCCATACTACCCCATTCCCTACTCCCCCATTCCCTACTACCCCATCCCAAACTACCCCATCCCAAACTACCCCATCCCAAACTACCCCATGCCCTACTCCCCCATCCCATACTACCCTATTCCCTACTACCCCATTCCCTACTCCCCCATCCCCTACTACCTCATTCCCTACTCCCCCATCCCCTACTCCCCTATTCCCTACTCCCCCATCCCATACTACTCCATTCCCTACTCCCCCATTCCCTACTACCCGATCCCCTACTAACCCATCCCCTACTCCCCCATTCCCTACTTCCCATTCCCTACTCCCACATCCCATACTACCCCATCCCAAACTACCCCATTCCCTACTCCCCCATCCCATACTACCCTATTCCCTACTACCACATTCCCTACTACCCATCCCACCCATTCCCTACTCCCCCATCCCCTACTCAACCATCCCCTACTCCCCCATCCCCTACTATCCCATCCCCTACTCCCCCATCCCCTACTATCTCATTCCCTACTCCCCTATTCCCTACTCTCCCATCCCATACTACCCCATTCCATACTCCCCCATTCCCTACTCTCCCATCCTATACTACCCCATTCCCTACTCCCCCATTCCCTATTACCCCATCCCAAACTACCCCATCCCAAACTACCCCATGCCATACTCCCCCATCCCATACTACCCTATTCCCTACTACCCCATCCCCTACTCCCACATCCCCTACTACCTCATTCCCTACTCCCCCATCCCCTACTCCCCTATTCCCTACTCCCCCATCCCATACTACCCCATTCCCTACTCCCCCACTCCCCCATCCCATACTACCCCATTCCCTACTCCCCCATTCCTAACTCCCACATCCCATACTACCCCATCCCAAACTACCCCATGCCCTACTCCCCCATCCCATACTACCCTATTCCCTACTACCCCATTCCATACTACCCATTTCCCTACTCCCCCATCCCATACTACCCCATCCCAAACTACCCCATCCCAAACTACCCCATGCCCTACTCCCCCATCCCATACTACCCTATTCCCTACTCCCCCACCCCCTACTCCCCTATTCCCTACTCCCCCATCCCATACTACCCCATTCCCTACTCCCCCATTCCTAACTCCCAAATCCCATACTACCCCATCCCAAACTACGCCATGCCCGACTCCCCCATCCCATACTACCCTATTCCCTACTACCCCATTCCATACTACCCATTTCCCTACTCCCCCATCCCATACTACCCCATCCCAAACTACCCCATGCCCTACTCCCCCATCCCATACTCCCCTATTCCCTACTACCCCATCCCCTACTCCCCCATCCCCTACTACCTCATTCCCTACTCCCCCATCCCCTACTCCCCTATTCCCTACTCCCCCATCCCATACTACCCCATTCCCTACTCCCCCATTCCTAACTCCCACATCCCATACTACCCCATCCCAAACTACCCCATGCCCTACTCCCCCATCCCATACTACCCATTTCCCTACTACCCCATCCCCTACTCCCCCATCCCCTACTACCTCATTCCCTACTCCCCCATCCCCTACTCCCCTATTCCCAACTCCCCCATCCCATACTACCCCATTCCCCACTCCCCCATACTCCCACATCCCATACTACCCCATCCCAAACTACCCCATTCCCTACTCCCCCATCCCATACTACCCTATTCACTACTACCCCATTCCCTACTACCCATCCCAACCCATTCCCTACTCCCCCATTCCCTACTACCCCATCCCCTACTCCCCCATCCCCTACTACCCCATCCCCTACTACCCCATCCCCTACTACCCCATTCCCTACTCCCCCATTCCCTACTACCATCCCACCCCACTCCCTACTACCCCATTCCCTACTCCCCCATCCCCTACTACCCCATTCCCTACTACCCCATTCCCTACTCCCCCATCCCCTACTACCCCATTCCCTACTCCCCCATTCCCTACTACCCATCCCACCCCATTCCCTACTACCCCATTCCCTACTCCCCCATTCCCTACTACCCCATCCCCTACTACCCCATCCCCTACTCCCCCATCCCCTACTACCCCATTCCCTACTCCCCCATCCCCTACTACCCCATTCCCTACTCCCCCATTCCCTACTCCCCCATTCCCTACTACCCATCCCACCCCATTCCCTACTACCCCATTCCCTACTACCCCATTCCCTACTACCCCATCCCCTACTAACCCATCCCCTACTCCCTTATCCCCTACTACCCATTCCCTACTCCCCCATCCCATACTACCCCATTCCCTACTACCCATCCCACCCCACTCCCTACTCCCCCATTCCCTACTACCCCATCCCCTACTCCCCCATCCCCTACTACCTCATTCCCTACTCCCCCATCCCCTACTCCCCTATTCCCAACTCCCCCATCCCATACTACCCCATTCCCCACTCCCCCATACTCCCACATCCCATACTACCCCATCCCAAACTACCCCATTCCCTACTCCCCCATCCCATACTACCCTATTCACTACTACCCCATTCCCTACTACCCATCCCAACCCATTCCCTACTCCCCCATTCCCTACTACCCCATCCCCTACTCCCCCATCCCCTACTACCCCATCCCCTACTACCCCATCCCCTACTCCCCCATCCTATACTACCCCATTCCCTACTCCCCCATCCCATACTACCCCATTCCCTACTACCCCATTCCCTACTACCCCATCCTCTACTACCCCATCACCTACTCGCCCATCCTCTACTACCCCATCCCATACTCCCCCATTCCCTACTACCCCATTACATACTAGCCCATTCCCTACTAACCCATTCCCTACTCCCCCATCCCCTACTACCCCATTCCCTACTCCCCCATCCCCTACTACCCCATTCCCTACTCCCCCATTCCCTACTCCCCCATTCCCTACTACCCATCCCACCCCATTCCCTACTACCCCATCCCCTACTAACCCATCCCCTACTCCCCCATCCCCTACTACCCATTCCCTACTCCCCCATCCCATACTACCCTATTCACTACTACCCCATTCCCTACTACCCATCCCAACCCATTCCCTACTCCCCCATTCCCTACTACCCCATCCCCTACTCCCCCATCCCCTACTACCCCATCCCCTACTACCCCATCCCCTACTACCCCATTCCCTACTCCCCCATTCCCTACTACCATCCCACCCCACTCCCTACTACCCCATTCCCTACTCCCCCATCCCCTACTACCCCATTCCCTACTACCCCATTCCCTACTCCCCCATCCCCTACTACCCCATTCCCTACTCCCCCATTCCCTACTACCCATCCCACCCCATTCCCTACTACCCCATTCCCTACTCCCCCATTCCCTACTACCCCATCCCCTACTAACCCATCCCCTACTCCCCCATCCCCTACTACCCCATTCCCTACTCCCCCATCCCCTACTACCCCATTCCCTACTCCCCCATTCCCTACTCCCCCATTCCCTACTACCCATCCCACCCCATTCCCTACTACCCCATTCCCTACTACCCCATTCCCTACTACCCCATTCCCTACTACCCCATCCCCTACTCCCTTATCCCCTACTACCCATTCCCTACTCCCCCATCCCATACTACCCCATTCCCTACTACCCATCCCACCCCATTCCCTACTCCCCCATTCCCTACTACCCCATCCCCTACTCCCCCATCCCCTACTACCTCATTCCCTACTCCCCCATCCCCTACTCCCCTATTCCCAACTCCCCCATCCCATACTACCCCATTCCCCACTCCCCCATACTCCCACATCCCATACTACCCCATCCCAAACTACCCCATTCCCTACTCCCCCATCCCATACTACCCTATTCACTACTACCCCATTCCCTACTACCCATCCCAACCCATTCCCTACTCCCCCATTCCCTACTACCCCATCCCCTACTCCCCCATCCCCTACTACCCCATCCCCTACTACCCCATCCCCTACTCCCCCATCCTATACTACCCCATCCCCTACTCCCCCATCCCATACTACCCCATTCCCTACTACCCCATCCCCTACTCCCCCATCCTCTACTACCCCATCACCTACTCGCCCATCCTCTACTACCCCATCCCATACTCCCCCATTCCCTACTACCCCATTTCATACTAGCCCATTCCCTACTAACCCATTCCCTACTCCCCCATCCCCTACTACCCCATTCCCTACTCCCCCATCCCCTACTACCCCATTCCCTACTCCCCCATTCCCTACTCCCCCATTCCCTACTACCCATCCCACCCCATTCCCTACTACCCCATCCCCTACTAACCCATCCCCTACTCCCCCATCCCCTACTACCCATTCCCTACTCCCCCATTCCCTACTCCCCCATTCCCTACTACCCCATTCCCTACTCCCCCATTCCATACTACCCCATCCCCTACTCCACCTTCCCCTACTACCCATTCCATTACTCACCATCCCCTACTCCCCCATCCCATACTACCCCATTCCCTACTCCCCCATTCCCTACTACCCATCCCACCCCATTCCCTACTCCACCATTCCCTACTCCCCCATACCCTACTACCCCATCCCCTACTACCCCATTCCCTACTCCCCCATCCCCTACTACCCCATTCCCTACTCCCCATCCCCTACTCCCACATTCCCTACTCCCCCATTCCCTACTACCCAACCCACCCCATTCCCTACTACCCCATTCCCTACTCCCCCATTCCCTACTACCCCATCCCCTACTAACCCATCCCCTACTCCCCCACCCCCTCATTCCCTACTCCCCATTCCCTACTCCCCCATTCCCTACTCCCACATCCCATACTACCCCATCCCAAACTACCCCATTCCCTACTCCCCCATCCCATACTACCCTATTCCCTACTACCACATTCCCTACTACCCATCCCACCCCATTCCCTACTCCCCCATTCCCTACTCCCCCATCCCCTACTACCTCATTCCCTACTCCCCTATTCCCTACTCTCCCATCCCATACTACCCCATTCCCTACTCCCCCAATCCCTACTACCCATCCCACCCCATTCCCTACTCCCCCATTCCCTACTACCCCATTCCCTACTCCCCCATCCCCTACTACCCCATCCCCTACTACCCCATTCCCTACTCCCCCATTCCCTACTCCCCCATTCCCTACTACCCATCCCACCCCATTCCCTACTACCCCATTCCCTACTCCCCCATCCCCTACTCCCCCATCCCCTACTACCCATTCCCTACTCCCCATCCCCTACTCCCCCATCCCATACTACCCCATTCCCTACTCCCCCATTCCCTACTACCCATCCCACCCCATTCCCTACTCCCCCATTCCCTACTCCCCCATCCCCTACTACCCCATCCCCTACTACCCCATTCCCTACTACCCCATTCCCTACTACCCATCCCACCCCATTCCCTTCCCCATTCCCCACTCCCCCATCCCATACTACCCCATCAAATACTACCCCATTCCCCCATTCCCTATTCCCCCATCCCATACTACCCCATTCCCTACTCCCCCATCCCCTACTCCCCCATCAAATACTACCCCATTCCCTACTACCCTATTCCCTACTACCCATTCCCTACTACCCATTCCCTACTCCCCTATCCCATACTACCCCATTCCCTACTAACCCATCCCATACTCCCCCATTCCCTACTACCCCATCCCCTACTACCCCATTCCCTACTTCCCCATCCCCTACTACCCCATCCCCTACTACCCCATTCCCTACTTCTCCATTCCCTACTTCCCCATTCCCTACTCCCCCATCCCATATTACCCCATTCCCTACTCCCCCATTCCCTACTCCCCCATTCCCTACTACCATCCCACCCCATTCCCTACTCCCCCACCTCCTACTACCCCATTCCCTACTCCACCATTGCCTACTACCCCATTTCATACTAGCCCATTCCCTACTACCCCATTCCCTACTCCCCCATCCCCTACTACCCCATCCCCTACTACCCCATTCCCTACTCCCCCATCCCCTACTCCCCCATCCCCTACTACCCATTCCCTACTCCCCATCCCCTACTCCCCCATCCCATACTACCCCATTCCCTACTCCCCCATTCCCTACTACCCATCCCACCCCATTCCCTACTCCCCCATTCCCTACTCCCCCATCCCCTACTCCCCCATCCCCTACTACCCCATTCCCTACTACCCCATTCCCTACTACCCATCCCACCCCATTCCCTTCCCCATTCCCCACTCCCCCATCCCATACTACCCCATCAAATACTACCCCATTCCCCCATTCCCTATTCCCCCATCCCATACTACCCCATTCCCTACTACCCATTCCCTACTCCCCCATTCCCTACTACCCCATTCCCTACTAACCCATCCCATACTCCCCCATTCCCTACTTCCCCATCCCCTACTACCCCATTCCCTACTTCCCCATCCCCTACTACCCCATCCCCTACTACCCCATTCCCTACTTCTCCATTCCCTACTTCCCCATTCCCTACTCCCCCATCCCATATTATCCCATTCCCTACTCCCCCATCCCATACAACCCCATTCCCTACTACCCTATTCCCTATTACCCTTTTCCCTACTCCCCCATCCCCTACTCCCCCATTCCCTACTACCCCATCCCAAACTACCCCATCCCATATTACCCCATTCCCTACTCCCACATTCCCTACTCCCACATCCCATACTACCCCATCCCAAACTACCCCATTCCCTACTCCCCATTCCCTACTCCCCCATCCTCTACTACCTCATTACCTACTCCCCCATTCCCTACTCCCCCATCCCATACTACCCCATCCCATACTACCCCATTCCCTACTCCCACATTCCCTACTCCCACATCCCATACTACCCCATCCCAAACTACCCCATTCCCTATTCCCCCATCCCATACTACCCTATTCTCTACTATCCCTTCCACTACTCCTCCATCCCCTAATACCCCATTCCCTACTCCCCCATTCCCTACTACCCATCCCAACCCATTCCCTACTCCCCCATTCCCTACTACCCCATCCACTACTACCCCATTCCCTACTCCCCCATCCCCTACTACCCCATTCCCTACTACCCATCCCACCCCATTCCCTACTCGGCCATTCCCTACTCCCCCATCCCCTACTCCCCCATCCCTATTACCCTTTTCCCTATTCCCCCATCCCCTACTCCCCCATTCCCTACTCCCTCATCCCATACTACCCAATTCCCTACTCCCACCTTCACTACTACCCATTCCCTACTCCCCATCCCCTACTCCCCCATCCCATACTACCCCATTCCCTACTCCCCCATTCCCTACTACCCATTCCACCCCATTCCCTACTCCCCCATTCCCTACTCCCCCATCCCCTACTACCCCATCCCCTACTCCCCCATCCCCTACTACCCCATTCCCTACTACCCCATTCCCTACTACCCATCCCACCCCATTCCCTTCCCCATTCCCCACTCCCCCATCCCATACTACCCCATCAAATACTACCCCATTCCCCCATTCCCTATTCCCCCATCCCATACTACCCCATTCCCTACTACCCATTCCCTACTCCCCTATCCCATACTACCCCATTCCCTACTAACCCATCCCATACTCCCCCATTCCCTACTTCCCCATCCCCTACTACCCCATTCCCTACTTCCCCATCCCCTACTACCCCATCCCCTACTACCCCATTCCCTACTTCTCCATTCCCTACTTCCCCATTCCCTACTCCCCCATCCCATATTACCCCATTCCCTACTCCCCCATCCCATACAACCCCATTCCCTACTACCCTATTCCCTATTACCCTTTTCCCTACTCCCCCATCCCCTACTCCCCCATTCCCTACTACCCCATCCCAAACTACCCCATCCCATATTACCCCATTCCCTACTCCCACATTCCCTACTCCCACATCCCATACTACCCCATCCCAAACTACCCCATTCCCTACTCCCCATTCCCTACTCCCCCATCCTCTACTACCTCATTACCTACTCCCCCATTCCCTACTCCCCCATCCCATACTACCCCATCCCATACTACCCCATTCCCTACTCCCACATTCCCTACTCCCACATCCCATACTACCCCATCCCAAACTACCCCATTCCCTATTCCCCCATCCCATACTACCCTATTCTCTACTATCCCTTCCACTACTCCTCCATCCCCTAATACCCCATTCCCTACTCCCCCATTCCCTACTACCCATCCCAACCCATTCCCTACTCCCCCATTCCCTACTACCCCATCCACTACTACCCCATTCCCTACTCCCCCATCCCCTACTACCCCATTCCCTACTACCCATCCCACCCCATTCCCTACTCGGCCATTCCCTACTCCCCCATCCCCTACTCCCCCATCCCTATTACCCTTTTCCTTATTCCCCCATCCCCTACTCCCCCATTCCCTACTCCCTCATCCCATACTACCCAATTCCCTACTCCCACCTTCACTACTCCCATATCACATACTACCCCATCCCAAACTACCCCATTCCCTACTCCCCCATCCCATACTACCCTATTCCCTACTACCCCATCCCCTACTACCCCATCCTCTACTACCTCATTACCTACTCCCCCATCCCCTACTCCCCATTCCCTACTCCCCCATCCAATACTACCCAATTTCCTACTCCAACATTCCCTACTCCCCCATCCCCTACTCCCCATTCCCTACTCCCCCATCCCATACTACCCCATTTCCTACTCCAACATTCCCTACTCCCACATCCTATACTACCCCATCCCAAACTACCCCATTCCCTACTCCCCCATCCTATACTACCCTATTCTCTACTACCCCTTCCCCTACTCCCCCATCCCCTACTACCACATTCCCTACTCCCCCATTCCCTACTAACCATCCCACCCCATTCCCTACTCCCCCATCCCCTACTACCCCATCCCCTACTACCCCATCCCATACTACCCCATCCCATACTCCCCCATTCCCTACTACCCCATCCCCTACTACCCCATCCACTACTACCCCATTCCCTACTTCCCCATACCCTACTCCCACATCCCCTACTTCCCCATCCACTACTTCCCCATTCCCCACCCCATACTACCCCATCCCATACTCCCCCATTCCCTACTACCCCATCCCCTACTACCCCATCCCCTACTCCCCCATCCCCTACTACCCATTCCCTACTCCCCATCCCCTACTCCCCCATCCCATACTACCCCATTCCCTACTCCCCCATTCCCTACTACCCATTCCACCCCATTCCCTACTCCCCCATTCCCTACTCCCCCATCCCCTACTACCCCATACCCTACTCCCCCATCCCCTACTACCCCATTCCCTACTACCCCATTCCCTACTACCCATCCCACCCCATTCCCTTCCCCATTCCCCACTCCCCCATCCCATACTACCCCATCAAATACTACCCCATTCCCCCATTCCCTATTCCCCCATCCCATACTACCCCATTCCCTACTACCCATTCCCTACTCCCATATCCCATACTACCCCATTCCCTACTAACCCATCCCATACTCCCCCATTCCCTACTACCCCATCCCCTACTACCCCATTCCCTACTTCCCCATCCCCTACTACCCCATCCCCTACTACCCCATTCCCTACTTCTCCATTCCCTACTTCCCCATTCCCTACTCCCCCATCCCATATTACCCCATTCCCTACTCCCCCATCCCATACAACCCCATTCCCTACTACCCTATTCCCTATTACCCTTTTCCCTACTCCCCCATCCCCTACTCCCCCATTCCCTACTACCCCATCCCAAACTACCCCATCCCATATTACCCCATTCCCTACTCCCACATTCCCTACTCCCACATCCCATACTACCCCATCCCAAACTACCCCATTCCCTACTCCCCATTCCCTACTCCCCCATCCTCTACTACCTCATTACCTACTCCCCCATTCCCTACTCCCCCATCCCATACTACCCCATCCCATACTACCCCATTCCCTACTCCCACATTCCCTACTCCCACATCCCATACTACCCCATCCCAAACTACCCCATTCCCTATTCCCCCATCCCATACTACCCTATTCTCTACTATCCCTTCCACTACTCCTCCATCCCCTAATACCCCATTCCCTACTCCCCCATTCCCTACTACCCATCCCAACCCATTCCCTACTCCCCCATTCCCTACTACCCCATTCCCTACTCCCCCATCCCCTACTACCCCATTCCCTACTACCCATCCCACCCCATTCCCTACTCGGCGATTCCCTACTCCCCCATCCCCTACTCCCCCATCCCTATTACCCTTTTCCCTATTCCCCCATCCCCTACTCCCCCATTCCCTACTCCCTCATCCCATACTACCCAATTCCCTACTCCCACCTTCACTACTCCCATATCACATACTACCCCATCCCAAACTACCCCATTCCCTACTCCCCCATCCCATACTACCCTATTCCCTACTACCCCATCCCCTACTACCCCATCCTCTACTACCTCATTACCTACTCCCCCATCCCCTACTCCCCATTCCCTACTCCCCCATCCCATACTACCCCATTTCCTACTCCAACATTCCCTACTCCCCCATCCCCTACTCCCCATTCCCTACTCCCCCATTCCATACTACCCCATTTCCTACTCCAACATTCCCTACTCCCACATCCTATACTACCCCATCCCAAACTACCCCATTCCCTACTCCCCCATCCCATACTACCCTATTCTCTACTACCCCTTCCCCTACTCCCCCATCCCCTACTACCACATTCCCTACTCCCCCATTCCCTACTAACCATCCCACCCCATTCCCTACTCCCCCATCCCCTACTACCCCATCCCCTACTACCCCATCCCATACTACCCCATCCCATACTCCCCCATTCCCTACTACCCCATCCCCTACTACCCCATCCACTACTACCCCATTCCCTACTTCCCCATTCCCTACTCCCCCATCCCCTACTTCCCCATCCCCTACTTCCCCATTCCCCACCCCATACTACCCCATCCCATACTCCCCCATTCCCTACTACCCCATCCCCTACTCCCCCATCCCATACTACCCCATTCCCCACTCCCTCATTCCCTACTCCCCCATCCCATACTACCCCATTCCCTACTCCCCCATTCCCTACTCCCCCATCCCATACAACCCCATTCCCTACTCCCCCATCCCATACAACCCCATTCCCTACTACCCATTCCCTACTACCCCATCCCCTACTACCCCATCCCATACTACCCTATTCCCTACTCCCACATTCCCTACTCCCACATCCCATACTACCCCATCCCAAACTACCCCATTCCCTACTCCCCATTCCCTACTCACCCATCCTCTACTACCTCATTACCTACTCCCCCATCCCCTACTCCCCCATCCCATACTACCCCATTCCCTACTCCCACATTCCCTACTCCCACATCCCATACTACCCCATCCCCTATTCCCCCATTCCCTACTCCCCCATCCCATACTACCCCATTCCCTACTCCCACATTCCCTACTCCCACATCCCATACTACCCCATTCCCTACTCCCCCATCCCATACTACCCTATTCTCTACTACCCCTTCCCCTACTGCCCCATCCCCTACTACCCCATTCCCTATTCCCCCATTCCCTACTACCCATCCCACCCAATTCCCTACTCCCCCATTCCCTACTACCCCATCCCCTAATTCCCCATCCCCTACTACCCCATTCCCTACTACCCCATCCCCTACTTCCCCATTGCCCACTCCCCCATCCCATACTACCCCATTCCCCAATCCCCCATTCCCTACTCCCACATCCCATACTACCCCATCCCAAACTACCCCATTCCCTACTCCCCATTCCCTACTCCCCCATCCTCTACTACCTCATTACCTACTCCCCCATTCCCTACTCCCCCATCCCATACTACCCCATCCCATACTACCCCATTCCCTACTCCCACATTCCCTACTCCCACATCCCATACTACCCCATCCCAAACTACCCCATTCCCTATTCCCCCATCCCATACTACCCTATTCTCTACTATCCCTTCCACTACTCCTCCATCCCCTAATACCCCATTCCCTACTCCCCCATTCCCTACTACCCATCCCAACCCATTCCCTACTCCCCCATTCCCTACTACCCCATCCACTACTACCCCATTCCCTACTCCCCCATCCCCTACTACCCCATTCCCTACTACCCATCCCACCCCATTCCCTACTCGGCGATTCCCTTCTCCCCCATCCCCTACTCCCCCATCCCTATTACCCTTTTCCCTATTCCCCCATCCCCTACTCCCCCATTCCCTACTCCCTCATCCCATCCCACCCAATTCCCTACTCCCCCATTCCCTACTACCCCATCCCCTAATTCCCCATCCCCTACTACCCCATTCCCTACTACCCCATCCCCTACTTCCCCATTGCCCACTCCCCCATCCCATACTACCCCATTCCCCAATCCCCCATTCCCTACTCCCCCATTCCCTACTCCCCCATCCCATACTACCCCATTCCCCACTCCCCCATTCACTACTCCCCCATCCCATACTACCCCTTCCCCTACTCCCCCATCCCCTACTTCCCCATTCCCCACTCCCCCATCTCATACTACCCCATTCCCCAACCCCCCATTCCCTACTCCCCCATCCCATACTACCCCATTCCCCAATCCCCCATTCCCTACTCCCCCATCCCATACTACCCCATCCCATACTCCCCCACCCCCTACTCCCCCATCCCATACTACCCCATTCCCCAATCCCCCATTCCCTACTCCCCCATCCCATACTACCCAATTCCATACTCCCCCACCCCCTACTCCCCCATCCCATACTACCCCATTCCCCAATCCCCCATTCCCTACTCCCCCATCCCATACTACCCCATTCCCCACTCCCCCATTCCCCACTCCCCCATCCCATACTACCCCATTCCCCAATCCCCCATTCCCTACTCCCCCATCCCATACTACCCCATTCCCTACTCCCCCATCCCATACTACCCCATTCCCCACTCCCCCATTCCCTACTCCCCCATCCCATACTACCCCATTCCATACTCCCCCATCCCCTACTCCCCCATCCCCTACTCCCCATCCCAAACTACCCCATCCCAAACTACCCCATGCCCTACTCCCCCATCCCATACTACCCTATTCCCTACTACCCCATTCCATACTACCCCATTCCCTACTCCCCCATTCCATACTCCCCCACCCCCTACTCCCCCATCCCATACTACCCCATTCCCCAATCCCCCATTCCCTACTCCCCCATCCCATACTACCCCATTCCCCACTCCCCCAATCCCCACTCCCCCATCCCATACTACCCCATTCCCCAATCCCCCATTCCCTACTCCCCCATCCCATACTACCCCATTCCCTACTCCCCCATCCCATACTACCCCATTCCCCAATCCCCCATTCCCTACTCCCCCATCCCATACTACCCCATTCCCCACTCCCCCATTCCCTACTCCCCCATCCCATACTACCCCATTCCATACTCCCCCATCCCCTACTCCCCCATCCCCTACTCCCCCATCCCAAACTACCCCATCCCAAACTACCCCATGCCCTACTCCCCCATCCCATACTCCCCTATTCCCTACTACCCCATTCCATACTACCCCATTCCCTACTCCCCCATGCCCTACTACCCCATTCCCTACTACCCCATCCCCTACTTCCCCATTGCCCACTCCCCCATCCCATACTACCCCATTCCCCAATCCCCCATTCCCTACTCCCACATCCCATACTACCCCCCATCCCAAACTACCCCATTCCCTACTCCCCATTCCCTACTCCCACATCCCATACTACCCCATCCCAAACTACCCCATTCCCTATTCCCCCATCCCATACTACCCTATTCTCTACTATCCCTTCCACTACTCCTCCATCCCCTAATACCCCATTCCCTACTCCCCCATTCCCTACTACCCATCCCAACCCATTCCCTACTCCCCCATTCCCTACTACCCCATCCACTACTACCCCATTCCCTACTCCCACATCCCATACTACCCCATTCCCTACTCCCCCATCCCATACTACCCTATTCTCTACTACCCCTTCCCCTACTGCCCCATCCCCTACTACCCCATTCCCTATTCCCCCATTCCCTACTCCCCATCCCACCCAATTCCCTACTCCCCCATCCCATACTACCCTATTCTCTACTACCCCTTCCCCTACTGCCCCATCCCCTACAACCCATTACCTATTCCCCCATTCCCTACTCCCCATCCCACCCAATTCCCTACTCCCCCATCCCCTACTTCCCCATTCCCCACTCCCCCATCCCCTACTTCCCCATTCACCACTCCCCCATCCCATACTACCCCATTCCCCAATCCCCCATTCCCTACTCCCCCATCCCATACTACCCCATCCCAAACTACCCCATGCCCTACTCCCCCATCCCATACTACCCTATTCCCTACTACCCCATTCCATACTCCCCCATCCCATACTACCCCATGCCCTACTCCCTCCCCCATGCCATACTACCCCATTCCCTACTCCCCCATTCCCTACTCCCACATTTCCTACTCCCACATTCCCTACTCCCACATCCCATACTACCCCATTCCCTACTCCCCCATCCCATACTACCCTATTCTCTACTACCCCTTCCCCTACTGCCCCATCCCCTACTACCCCATTCCCTATTCCCCCATTCCCTACTACCCATCCCACCCCATTCCCTACTCCCCCATCCCCTACTACCCCATCCCCTACTACCCCATTCCCTACTCCCCCATCCCCTACTTCCCCATTCCCTACTCCCCCATCCCCTACTTCCCCATTCCCCTACTCCCCCATCCCCTACTTCCCCATTCCCCACTCCCCCATCCCATACTACCCCATTCTCCAATCCCCCATTCCCTACTCCCCCATCCCCTACTTCCCCTTTCCCCCATCCCATACTACCCCATTCCCTACTCCCCCATCCCATACTACCCCATTCCCAACTCCCCCATTCCCTACTCCCCCATCCCATCCTACCCCATTCCCTACTAACCCATTCCCTACTCCCCCATTCCCTACTACCCCATCCCCTACTACCCCATCCCCTACTACCCCATCCCCTACTACCCCTTCCCCTACTGCCCCATCCCCTACTACCCCATTCCCTATTCCCCCATTCCCTACTACCCATCCCACCCCATTCCCTACTCCCCCATTCCCTACTACCCCATCCCCTACTACCCCTTCCCCTACTGCCCCATCCCCTACTACCCCATTCCCTACTCCCCCATTCCCTACTACCCATCCCACCCCATTCCCTACTCCCCCATTCCCTACTACCCCATCCCCTACTACCCCATTCCCTACTCCCCCATCCCCTACTCCCCCATCCCCTACTCCCCCATCCCCTACTTCCCCATCCCCTACTCCCCCATCCCCTACTTCCCCATTCCCCACTCCCCCATCCCATACTACCCCATTCCCCAATCCCTACTCCCCCATCCCCTACTTCCCCTTTCCCCCATCCCATACTACCCCATTCCCTACTCCCCCATCCCATACTACCCCATTCCCCACTCCCCCATTCCCTACTCCCCCATCCCATACTACCCCATTCCCTACTAACCCATTCCCTACTCCCCCATTCCCTACTACCCCATCCCCTACTACCCCATCCCCTACTACCCCATTCCCTACTCCCCCATCCCCTACTTCCCCATTCCCTACTCCTACTCCCCCATTCCCCACTCCCCCATTACCTACTACCCCATCCCCTACTACCCCTTCCCCTACTGCCCCATCCCATACTACCCCATTCCCTATTCCCCCATTCCCTACTACCCATCCCACCCCATTCCCTACTCCCCCATTCCCTACTACCCCATCCCCTACTACCCCATTCCCTACTCCCCCATCCCCTACTTCCCCATTCCCTACTCCCCCATCCCCTACTTCCCCATTCCCTACTCCCCCATCCCCTACTTCCCCATCCCCTACTCCCCCATTCCCTACTCCCCCATCCCCTACTTCCCCATTCCCTACTCCCCCATCCCCTACTTCCCCATTCCCTACTCCCCCATCCCCTACTTCCCCATCCCCTACTCCCCCATCCCCTACTTCCCCATTCCCGACTCCCCCATCCCATACTACCCCATTCCCTACTCCCCCATCCCCTACTTCCCCTTTCCCCCATCCCATACTACCCCATTCCCTACTCCCCCATCCCATACTACCCCATTCCCCACTCCCCCATTCCCTACTCCCCCATCCCATACTACCCCATTCCCTACTACCCCATTCCCTACTCCCCCATTCCCTACTACCCCATCCCCTACTACCCCATTCCCTACTACCCCATTCCCTACTCCCCCATCCCCTACTCCCCCATTCCCTACTCCCCCATCCCCTACTTCCCCATTACCTACTCCCCCATTCCCCACTCCCCCATTACCTACTCCCCCATTCCCCACTCCCCCATTACCTACTCCCCCATCCCATACTACACCATTCCCCACTCCCTACTCCCCCCATCCCATACTACCCCATTCCCTACTCCCCCATTCCCTACTCCCCAATCCCATACTACCACATTCCATACTCCCCCACCCCCTACTCCCCCATCCCAAACTACCCCATCCCAAACTACCCCATGCCCTACTCCCCCATCCCATACTACCCTATTCCCTACTACTCCATTCCATACTACCCCATTCCCTACTCCCCCATCCCCTACTCCCCCATTCCCTACTCCCCCATCCCATACTACCCCATTCCCTACTCCCACATTCCCTACTCCCACATCCCATACTACCCCATCCCAAACTACCCCATACCCTACTCCCCATTCCCTACTCCCCCATCCTCTACTACCTCATTACCTACTCCCCCATCCCCTACTCCCCCATTCCCTACTCCCCCATCCCATACTACACCATTCCCTACTCCCACATTCCCTACTCCCACATCCCATACTTCCCCATCCTCTACTACCTCATTACCTACTCCCCCATCGCCTACTCCCCCATTCCCTACTCCCCCATCCCATACTACCCCATTCCCTACTCCCACATTCCCTACTCCCACATCCCATACTACCCCATCCCAAACTACCCCATTCCCTACTCCCCTATCCCATACTACCCATTCCCTACTCCCCTATCCCATACTACCCCATTCCCTACTAACACATCCCATACTCCCCCATTCCCTACTACCCCATTCCCTACTACCCCATGCCCTACTCCCCCATCCCCTACTTCCCAATTCCCCACTCCCCCATCCCATACTACCCCATTCCCCACTCCCCCATTACCTACTCCCCCATCCCATACTACCCCATTCCCCACTCCCCCATTCCCTACTCCCCCCATCCCATACTACCCCATTCCCTACTCCCCCATCCCATACTACCCCATTCCCTACTCCCCCCATCCCAAACTACCCCATGCCCTACTCCCCCATCCCATACTACCCTATTCCCTACTACCCCATCCCCTACTCCCCCATCCTCTACTACCTCATTACCTACTCCCCCATTCCCTACTCCCCCATCCCATACTACCCCATTCCCTACTCCCACATTCCCTACTCCCACATTCCCTACTCCCACATCCCATACTACCCCATCCCAAACTACCCCATGCCCTACTCCCCCATCCCATACTACCCTATTCCCTACTACCCCATTCCATACTACCCCATTCCCTACTCCCCCATGCCCTACTCCCCCATTCCCTACTCCCCAATTCCCTACTCCCCCATCCTCTACTACCTCATTACCTACTCCCCCATTCCCTACTCCCCCATCCCATACTACCCCATTCCCTACTCCCACATTCCCTACTCCCCCATCCCCTACTTCCCAATTCCCCACTCCCCCATCCCATACTACCCCATTCCCCACTCCCCCATTACCTACTCCCCCATCCCATACTACCCCATTCCCCACTCCCCCATTCCCTACTCCCCCCATCCCATACTACCCCATTCCCTACTCCCCCATTCCCTACTCCCCCATCCCCTACTCCCCCATCCCATACTACCCCATTCCCTACTCCCCCATCCCATACTACCCCATTCCCTACTCCCCCCATCCCAAACTACCCCATGCCCTACTCCCCCATCCCATACTACCCTATTCCCTACTACCCCATCCCCTACTCCCCCATCCTCTACTACCTCATTACCTACTCCCCCATTCCCTACTCCCCCATCCCATACTACCCCATTCCCCACTCCCCCATTCCCTACTCCCCCATCCCATACTACCCCATTCCCTACTAACCCATTCCCTACTCCCCCATTCCCTACTACCCCATCCCCTACTCCCCCATCCCCTACTTCCCCATTCCCTACTCCCCCATCCCCTACTTCCCCATTCCCTACTCCCCCATCCCCTACTTCCCCATCCCCTACTCCCCCATTCCCTACTCCCCCATCCCCTACTTCCCCATTCCCTACTCCCCCATCCCCTACTTCCCCATTCCCTACTCCCCCATCCCCTACTTCCCCATCCCCTACTCCCCCATCCCCTACTTCCCCATTCCCCACTCCCCCATCCCATACTACCCCATTCCCTACTCCCCCATCCCCTACTTCCCCTTTCCCCCATCCCATACTACCCCATTCCCTACTCCCCCATCCCATACTACCCCATTCCCCACTCCCCCATTCCCTACTCCCCCATCCCATACTACCCCATTCCCTACTAACCCATTCCCTACTCCCCCATTCCCTACTACCCCATCCCCTACTACCCCATCCCCTACTACCCCATTCCCTACTCCCCCATCCCCTACTTCCCCATTCCCTACTCCCCCATCCCCTACTTCCCCATTACCTACTCCCCCATTCCCCACTCCCCCATTACCTACTCCCCCATTCCCCACTCCCCCATTACCTACTCCCCCATCCCATACTACACCATTCCCCACTCCCTACTCCCCCCATCCCATACTACCCCATTCCCTACTCCCCCATTCCCTACTCCCCAATCCCATACTACCACATTCCATACTCCCCCACCCCCTACTCCCCCATCCCAAACTACCCCATCCCAAACTACCCCATGCCCTACTCCCCCATCCCATACTACCCTATTCCCTACTACTCCATTCCATACTACCCCATTCCCTACTCCCCCATCCCCTACTCCCCCATTCCCTACTCCCCCATCCCATACTACCCCATTCCCTACTCCCACATTCCCTACTCCCACATCCCATACTACCCCATCCCAAACTACCCCATACCCTACTCCCCATTCCCTACTCCCCCATCCTCTACTACCTCATTACCTACTCCCCCATCCCCTACTCCCCCATTCCCTACTCCCCCATCCCATACTACACCATTCCCTACTCCCACATTCCCTACTCCCACATCCCATACTTCCCCATCCTCTACTACCTCATTACCTACTCCCCCATCGCCTACTCCCCCATTCCCTACTCCCCCATCCCATACTACCCCATTCCCTACTCCCACATTCCCTACTCCCACATCCCATACTACCCCATCCCAAACTACCCCATTCCCTACTCCCCTATCCCATACTACCCATTCCCTACTCCCCTATCCCATACTACCCCATTCCCTACTAACACATCCCATACTCCCCCATTCCCTACTACCCCATTCCCTACTACCCCATGCCCTACTCCCCCATCCCCTACTTCCCAATTCCCCACTCCCCCATCCCATACTACCCCATTCCCCACTCCCCCATTACCTACTCCCCCATCCCATACTACCCCATTCCCCACTCCCCCATTCCCTACTCCCCCCATCCCATACTACCCCATTCCCTACTCCCCCATCCCATACTACCCCATTCCCTACTCCCCCCATCCCAAACTACCCCATGCCCTACTCCCCCATCCCATACTACCCTATTCCCTACTACCCCATCCCCTACTCCCCCATCCTCTACTACCTCATTACCTACTCCCCCATTCCCTACTCCCCCATCCCATACTACCCTATTCCCTACTACCCCATCCCCTACTCCCCCATCCTCTACTACCTCATTACCTACTCCCCCATTCCCTACTCCCCCATCCCATACTACCCCATTCCCTACTCCCACATTCCCTACTCCCACATCCCATACTACCCCATCCCAAACTACCCCATGCCCTACTCCCCCATCCCATACTACCCTATTCCCTACTACCCCATTCCATACTACCCCATTCCCTACTCCCCCATGCCCTACTCCCCCATTCCCTACTCCCCAATTCCCTACTCCCCCATCCTCTACTACCTCATTACCTACTCCCCCATTCCCTACTCCCCCATCCCATACTACCCCATTCCCTACTCCCACATTCCCTACTCCCCCATCCCCTACTTCCCAATTCCCCACTCCCCCATCCCATACTACCCCATTCCCCACTCCCCCATTACCTACTCCCCCATCCCATACTACCCCATTCCCCACTCCCCCATTCCCTACTCCCCCCATCCCATACTACCCCATTCCCTACTCCCCCATTCCCTACTCCCCCATCCCCTACTCCCCCATCCCATACTACCCCATTCCCTACTCCCCCATCCCATACTACCCCATTCCCTACTCCCCCCATCCCAAACTACCCCATGCCCTACTCCCCCATCCCATACTACCCTATTCCCTACTACCCCATCCCCTACTCCCCCATCCTCTACTACCTCATTACCTACTCCCCCATTCCCTACTCCCCCATCCCACCCTATTCCCTACTACCCCATCCCCTACTCCCCCATCCTCTACTACCTCATTACCTACTCCCCCATTCCCTACTCCCCCATCCCATACTACCCCATTCCCTACTCCCACATTCCCTACTCCCACATCCCATACTACCCCATCCCAAACTACCCCATGCCCTACTCCCCCATCCCACACTACCCTATTCCCTACTACCCCATTCCATACTATCCCATTCCCTACTCCCCCATGCCCTACTCCCCCATTCCCTACTCCCCAATTCCCTACTCCCCCATCCTCTACTACCTCATTACCTACTCCCCCATTCCCTACTCCCCCATCCCATACTACCCCATTCCCTACTCCCACATTCCCTACTCCCACATCCCATACTACCCCATCCCAAACTACCCCATTCCCTACTCCCCATTCCCCATTCCCTACTCCCCCATCCTCTACTACCTCATTACCTAGTCCACCATCCCCTGCTCCCCCATTCCCTACTCCCCCATCCCATACTACCCCATTCCCTACTCCCACATTCCCTACTCCCACATCCCATACTACCCCATCCCAAACTACCCCATGCCCTACTCCCCCATCCCATACTACCCTATTCCCTACTACCCCATTCCATACTATCCCATTCCCTACTCCCCCATGCCCTACTCCCCCATTCCCTACTCCCCAATTCCCTACTCCCCCATCCTCTACTACCTCATTACCTACTCCCACATTCCCTACTCCCCCATCCCATACTACCCCATTCCCTACTCCCACATTCCCTACTCCCACATCCCATACTACCCCATCCCAAACTACCCCATTCCCTACTCCCCCATCCCATACTACCCTATTCTCTACTACCCCTTCCCCTACTCCCCCATCCCCTACTACCCCATTCCCTACTCCCCCATTCCCTACTACCCATCCCACCCCATTCCCTACTCCCCCATCCCCTACTACCCCATTCCCTACTCCCCCATCCCCTACTTCCCCATCCCCTACTCCCCCATCCCCTACTTCCCCATTCCCCACTCCCCCATCCCATACTACCCCATTCCCTACTCCCCCATCCCCTACTTCCCCTTTCCCCCATCCCATACTACCCCATTCCCTACTCCCCCATCCCATACTACCCCATTCCCCAATCCCCCATTCCCTACTCCTCCATCCCATACTACCCCATTCCCCACTCCCCCATCCCATACTACCACATCCCATACTCCCCCACCCCCTACTCCCCCATCCCCTACTCCCCCATCCACTACTACCCCATCCACTACTACCCCATCCCAAACTACCCCATGCCCTACTCCCCCATCCCCTACTACCCTGTTCCCTACCACCCCATTCCATACTACCCCATTCCCTACTCCCCCATCCCCTACTCTCCCATTTCCTACTCCCCCATCCCATACTACCCCATTCCCTACTCCCACATTCCCTACTCCCACATCCCATTCTACCCCATCCCAAACTACCCCATTCCCTACTCCCCATTCCCTACTCCCCCATCCTCTACTACCTCATTACCTACTCCCCCATCCTCTACTACCTCATTACCTACTCCCCCATCCCCTACTCCCCCATTCCCTACTCCCCCATCCCATACTACCCCATTCCCTACTCCCACATTCCCTACTCCCACATCCCATACTTCCCCATCCCAAACTACCCCATTCCCTACTCCCCCATCCCATACTACCCTATTCTCTACTACCCCCATCCCATACTACCCTATTCTCTACTACCCCTTGCCCTACTCCCCCATCCCCTACTACCCCATTCCCTACTCCCCCATTCCCTACTACCCATCCCACCCCATTCCCTACTCCCCCATTCCCTACTACCCCATCCCCTACTACCCCATTCCGTACTCCCCCATCCCCTACTACCCCATTCCCTACTACCCATCCCACCCCATTCCCTAATCGGCCATTCCCTACTCCACCATCCCCTACTCACCCATCCCATACTACCCTATTCCCTACTACCCCATCCCCTACTCCCCCATTCCCTACTCCCCCATCCCATACTACCCTATTCTCTACTACCCCTTCCCCTACTCCCCCATCCCCAACTACCCCATTCCCTACTCCCCCATTCCCTACTACCCATCCCACCCCATTCCCTACTCCCCCATTCCCTACTCCCCCATCCCATACTACCCCATTCCCTACTCCCACATCCCCTACTCCCCCATTCCCTACTCCCCCATCCCATACTACCCCATTCCCTACTCCCACATTCTGTACTCCCACATCACATACTACGCCATTCCCTACTCCCCCATTCCCTACTACCCATCCCACCCCATTCCCTACTCCCCCATTCCCTACTCCCCCATCCCCTACTACCCCATTCCCTACTATCCATCCCACCCCATCCCCTACTACCCAATCCCATACTACCCCATTCCCCACTCCCCCATTCCCCACTCCCCCATCCCATACTACACCATTCCCTACTCCCCCATTCCCCACTCCCCCATCCCATACTACCCCATTCCCTACTACCCTATTCCCTATTACCCTATTCCCTACTACCCCACTACTACCCCCCCCCATTCCCCACTCCCCCATTCCCTACTCCCCCATCCCATACTCCCCCATTCCCTACTCCCCCATCCCCTACTCACCCATACCCTACTACCCATCCCACCACATTCCCTACTACCCCATTCCCTACTCCCCCATCCCATACTACCCATCCCACCCCACACCCTACTACCCCATTCCCTACTCCCCCATCCCCTACTACCCCATTCCCTACTACCCCATTCCCTACTCCCTCATTTCAAACTACCCCATTCCCTACTCACCCATACCCTACTACCCATCTCACCCCATTCCCTACTACCCCATTCCCTACTACCCCATCCCCTACTCCCCCATTCCCTACTACCCATCCCACCCCACTCCCTACTACCCCATACCCTACTACCCATCTCACCCCATTCCCTACTACCCCATTCCCTACTACCCCATCCCCTACTCCCCCATTCCCTACTACCCATCCCACCCCACTCCCTACTACCCCATTCCCTACTCCCCCATCCCCTACTACCCCATTCCCTACTACCTCATTTCATACTACCCCATTCCCTACTCCCCCATCCCCTACTACCCCATTCCCTACTACCCCAATCCCTACTCCCTCATTTCAAACTACCCCATTCCCTACTCACCCATACCCTACTACCCATCTCACCCCATTCCCTACTACCCCATCCCCTACTCCCCCATTCCCTACTCGGCCATTCCCTACTCCACCATCCCCTACTCACCCATCCCATACTACCCTATTCCCTACTACCCCATTCCCTACTCCCCCATCCCATACTACCCTATTCTCTACTACCCCTTCCCCTACTCCCCCATCCCCAACTACCCCATTCCCTACTCCCCCATTCCCTACTACCCATCCCACCCCATTCCCTACTCCCCCATTCCCTACTCCCCCATCCCATACTACCCCATTCCCTACTCCCACATCCCCTACTCCCCCATTCCCTACTCCCCCATCCCATACTACCCCATTCCCTACTCCCACATTCTGTACTCCCACATCCCATACTACGCCATTCCCTACTCCCCCATTCCCTACTACCCATCCCACCCCATTCCCTACTCCCCCATTCCCTACTCCCCCATCCCCTACTACCCCATTCCCTACTATCCATCCCACCCCATCCCCTACTACCCAATCCCATACTACCCCATTCCCCACTCCCCCATTCCCCACTCCCCCATCCCATACTACCCCATTCCCTACTCCCCCATTCCCCACTCCCCCATCCCATACTACCCCATTCCCTACTACCCTATTCCCTATTACCCTATTCCCTACTCCCTCATTTCAAACTACCCCATTCCCTACTCACCCATACCCTACTACCCATCTCACCCCATTCCCTACTACCCCATCCCCTACTCCCCCATTCCCTACTCGGCCATTCCCTACTCCACCATCCCCTACTCACCCATCCCATACTACGCTATTCCCTACTACCCCATTCCCTACTCCCCCATCCCATACTACCCTATTCTCTACTACCCCTTCCCCTACTCCCCCATCCCCAACTACCCCATTCCCTACTCCCCCATTCCCTACTACCCATCCCACCCCATTCCCTACTCCCCCATTCCCTACTCCCCCATCCCATACTACCCCATCCCCTACTCCCCCATCCTCTACTACCTCATTACCTACTCCCCCATTCCCTACTCCCCCATCCCATACTACCCCATTCCCTACTCCCACATTCCCTACTCCCACATCCCATACTACCCCATCCCAAACTACCCCATGCCCTACTCCCCCATCCCATACTACCCTATTCCCTACTACCCCATTCCATACTACCCCATTCCCTACTCCCCCATGCCCTACTCCCCCATTCCCTACTCCCCAATTCCCTACTCCCCCATCCTCTACTACCTCATTACCTACTCCCCCATTCCCTACTCCCCCATCCCATACTACCCCATTCCCTACTCCCCCATTCCCTACTCCCCCATCCCCTACTTCCCAATTCCCCCATCCCATACTACCCCATTCCCCACTCCCCCATTCCCTACTCCCCCATCCCATACTACCCCATTCCCTACTCCCCCATTCCCTACTCCCCCCATCCCATACTACCCCATTCCCTACTCCCCCATTCCCTACTCCCCCATCCCCTACTCCCCCATCCCATACTACCCCATTCCCTACTCCCCCATCCCATACTACCCCATTCCCTACTCCCCCCATCCCAAACTACCCCATGCCCTACTCCCCCATCCCATACTACCCTATTCCCTACTACCCCATCCCCTACTCCCCCATCCTCTACTACCTCATTACCTACTCCCCCATTCCCTACTCCCCCATCCCATACTACCCTATTCCCTACTACCCCATCCCCTACTCCCCCATCCTCTACTACCTCATTACCTACTCCCCCATTCCCTACTCCCCCATCCCATACTACCCCATTCCCTACTCCCACATTCCCTACTCCCACATCCCATACTACCCCATCCCAAACTACCCCATGCCCTACTCCCCCATCCCACACTACCCTATTCCCTACTACCCCATTCCATACTATCCCATTCCCTACTCCCCCATGCCCTACTCCCCCATTCCCTACTCCCCAATTCCCTACTCCCCCATCCTCTACTACCTCATTACCTACTCCCCCATTCCCTACTCCCCCATCCCATACTACCCCATTCCCTACTCCCACATTCCCTACTCCCACATCCCATACTACCCCATCCCAAACTACCCCATTCCCTACTCCCCATTCCCCATTCCCTACTCCCCCATCCTCTACTACCTCATTACCTAGTCCACCATCCCCTGCTCCCCCATTCCCTACTCCCCCATCCCATACTACCCCATTCCCTACTCCCACATTCCCTACTCCCACATCCCATACTACCCCATCCCAAACTACCCCATGCCCTACTCCCCCATCCCATACTACCCTATTCCCTACTACCCCATTCCATACTATCCCATTCCCTACTCCCCCATGCCCTACTCCCCCATTCCCTACTCCCCAATTCCCTACTCCCCCATCCTCTACTACCTCATTACCTACTCCCACATTCCCTACTCCCCCATCCCATACTACCCCATTCCCTACTCCCACATTCCCTACTCCCACATCCCATACTACCCCATCCCAAACTACCCCATTCCCTACTCCCCCATCCCATACTACCCTATTCTCTACTACCCCTTCCCCTACTCCCCCATCCCCTACTACCCCATTCCCTACTCCCCCATTCCCTACTACCCATCCCACCCCATTCCCTACTCCCCCATCCCCTACTACCCCATTCCCTACTCCCCCATCCCCTACTTCCCCATCCCCTACTCCCCCATCCCCTACTTCCCCATTCCCCACTCCCCCATCCCATACTACCCCATTCCATACTCCCCCATCCCCTACTTCCCCTTTCCCCCATCCCATACTACCCCATTCCCTACTCCCCCATCCCATACTACCCCATTCCCCAATCCCCCATTCCCTACTCCTCCATCCCATACTACCCCATTCCCCACTCCCCCATCCCATACTACCACATCCCATACTCCCCCACCCCCTACTCCCCCATCCCCTACTCCCCCATCCACTACTACCCCATCCACTACTACCCCATCCCAAACTACCCCATGCCCTACTCCCCCATCCCATACTACCCTGTTCCCTACCACCCCATTCCATACTACCCCATTCCCTACTCCCCCATCCCCTACTCTCCCATTTCCTACTCCCCCATCCCATACTACCCCATTCCCTACTCCCACATTCCCTACTCCCACATCCCATTCTACCCCATTCCCTACTCCCCATTCCCTACTCCCCCATCCTCTACTACCTCATTACCTACTCCCCCATCCCCTACTCCCCCATTCCCTACTCCCCCATCCCATACTACCCCATTCCCTACTCCCACATTCCCTACTCCCACATCCCATACTTCCCCATCCCAAACTACCCCATTCCCTACTCCCCCATCCCATACTACCCTATTCTCTACTACCCCCATCCCATACTACCCTATTCTCTACTACCCCTTCCCCTACTCCCCCATCCCCTACTACCCCATTCCCTACTCCCCCATTCCCTACTACCCATCCCACCCCATTCCCTACTCCCCCATTCCCTACTACCCCATCCCCTACTACCCCATTCCGTACTCCCCCATCCCCTACTACCCCATTCCCTACTACCCATCCCACCCCATTCCCTAATCGGCCATTCCCTACTCCACCATCCCCTACTCACCCATCCCATACTACCCTATTCCCTACTACCCCATCCCCTACTCCCCCATTCCCTACTCCCCCATCCCATACTACCATATTCTCTACTACCCCTTCCCCTACTCCCCCATCCCCAACTACCCCATTCCCTACTCCCCCATTCCCTACTACCCATCCCACCCCATTCCCTACTCCCCCATTCCCTACTCCCCCATCCCATACTACCCCATTCCCTACTCCCACATCCCCTACTCCCCCATTCCCTACTCCCACATCCCATACTACCCCATTCCCTACTCCCACATTCTGTACTCCCACATCACATACTACGCCATTCCCTACTCCCCCATTCCCTACTACCCATCCCACCCCATTCCCTACTCCCCCATTCCCTTCTCCCCCATCCCCTACTACCCCATTCCCTACTATCCATCCCACCCCATCCCCTACTACCCAATCCCATACTACCCCAATCCCCACGCCCCCATTCCCCACTCCCCCATCCCATACTACACCATTCCCTACTCCCCCATTCCCCACTCCCCCATCCCATACTACCCCATTCCCTACTACCCTATTCCCTATTACCCTATTCCCTACTACCCCACTACTACCCCCCCCCATTCCCCACTCCCCCATTCCCTACTCCCCCATCCCATACTCCCCCATTCCCTACTCCCCCATCCCCTACTCCCACATCCCATACTACCCCATCCCAAACTACCCCATTCCCTACTCCCCCATCCCATACTACCCTATTCTCTACTACCCCTTCCCCTACTCCCCCATCCCCTACTACCCCATTCCCTACTCCCCCATTCCCTACTACCCATCCCACCCCATTCCCTACTCCCCCATCCCCTACTACCCCATTCCCTACTCCCCCATCCCCTACTTCCCCATCCCCTACTCCCCCATCCCCTACTTCCCCATTCCCCACTCCCCCATCCCATACTACCCCATTCCATACTCCCCCATCCCCTACTTCCCCTTTCCCCCATCCCATACTACCCCATTCCCTACTCCCCCATCCCATACTACCCCATTCCCCAATCCCCCATTCCCTACTCCTCCATCCCATACTACCCCATTCCCCACTCCCCCATCCCATACTACCACATCCCATACTCCCCCACCCCCTACTCCCCCATCCCCTACTCCCCCATCCACTACTACCCCATCCACTACTACCCCATCCCAAACTACCCCATGCCCTACTCCCCCATCCCATACTACCCTGTTCCCTACCACCCCATTCCATACTACCCCATTCCCTACTCCCCCATCCCCTACTCTCCCATTTCCTACTCCCCCATCCCATACTACCCCATTCCCTACTCCCACATTCCCTACTCCCACATCCCATTCTACCCCATTCCCTACTCCCCATTCCCTACTCCCCCATCCTCTACTACCTCATTACCTACTCCCCCATCCCCTACTCCCCCATTCCCTACTCCCCCATCCCATACTACCCCATTCCCTACTCCCACATTCCCTACTCCCACATCCCATACTTCCCCATCCCAAACTACCCCATTCCCTACTCCCCCATCCCATACTACCCTATTCTCTACTACCCCCATCCCATACTACCCTATTCTCTACTACCCCTTCCCCTACTCCCCCATCCCCTACTACCCCATTCCCTACTCCCCCATTCCCTACTACCCATCCCACCCCATTCCCTACTCCCCCATTCCCTACTACCCCATCCCCTACTACCCCATTCCGTACTCCCCCATCCCCTACTACCCCATTCCCTACTACCCATCCCACCCCATTCCCTAATCGGCCATTCCCTACTCCACCATCCCCTACTCACCCATCCCATACTACCCTATTCCCTACTACCCCATCCCCTACTCCCCCATTCCCTACTCCCCCATCCCATACTACCCTATTCTCTACTACCCCTTCCCCTACTCCCCCATCCCCAACTACCCCATTCCCTACTCCCCCATTCCCTACTACCCATCCCACCCCATTCCCTACTCCCCCATTCCCTACTCCCCCATCCCATACTACCCCATTCCCTACTCCCACATCCCCTACTCCCCCATTCCCTACTCCCCCATCCCATACTACCCCATTCCCTACTCCCACATTCTGTACTCCCACATCACATACTACGCCATTCCCTACTCCCCCATTCCCTACTACCCATCCCACCCCATTCCCTACTCCCCCATTCCCTTCTCCCCCATCCCCTACTACCCCATTCCCTACTATCCATCCCACCCCATCCCCTACTACCCAATCCCATACTACCCCATTCCCCACTCCCCCATTCCCCACTCCCCCATCCCATACTACACCATTCCCTACTCCCCCATTCCCCACTCCCCCATCCCATACTACCCCATTCCCTACTACCCTATTCCCTATTACCCTATTCCCTACTACCCCACTACTACCCCCCCCCATTCCCCACTCCCCCATTCCCTACTCCCCCATCCCATACTCCCCCATTCCCTACTCCCCCATCCCCTACTCACCCATACCCTACTACCCATCCCACCACATTCCCTACTACCCCATTCCCTACTCCCCCATCCCATACTACCCATCCCACCCCACACCCTACTACCCCATTCCCTACTCCCCCATCCCCTACTACCCCATTCCCTACTACCCCAATCCCTACTCCCTCATTTCAAACTACCCCATTCCCTACTCACCCATACCCTACTACCCATCTCACCCCATTCCCTACTACCCCATTCCCTACTACCCCATACCCTACTCCCCCATTCCCTACTACCCATCCCACCACACTCCCTACTACCCCATACCCTACTACCCATCTCACCCCATTCCCTACTACCCCATTCCCTACTACCCCATCCCCTACTCCCCCATTCCCTACTACCCATCCCACCCCACTCCCTACTACCCCATTCCCTACTCCCCCATCCCCTACTACCCCATTCCCTACTACCTCATTTCATACTACCCCATTCCCTCCCCTACTACCCCATTCCCCTACCCCATCCCCTACTACCCCATTCCCTACTCACCCATACCCTACTACCCATCTCACCCCATTACCTACTACCCCATTCCCTACTACCCCATTCCCTACTCCCTCATTTCAAACTACCCCATTCCCTACTCACCCATACCCTACTACCCATCTCACCCCATTCCCTACTACCCCATCCCCTACTCCCCCATTCCCTACTCGGCCATTCCCTACTCCACCATCCCCTACTCACCCATCCCATACTACCCTATTCCCTACTACCCCATTCCCTACTCCCCCATCCCATACTACCCTATTCTCTACTACCCCTTCCCCTACTCCCCCATCCCCAACTACCCCATTCCCTACTCCCCCATTCCCTACTACCCATCCCACCCCATTCCCTACTCCCCCATTCCCTACTCCCCCATCCCATACTACCCCATTCCCTACTCCCACATCCCCTACTCCCCCATTCCCTACTCCCCCATCCCATACTACCCCATTCCCTACTCCCACATTCTGTACTCCCACATCCCATACTACGCCATTCCCTACTCCCCCATTCCCTACTACCCATCCCACCCCATTCCCTACTCCCCCATTCCCTACTCCCCCATCCCCTACTACCCCATTCCCTACTATCCATCCCACCCCATCCCCTACTACCCAATCCCATACTACCCCATTCCCCACTCCCCCATTCCCCACTCCCCCATCCCATACTACCCCATTCCCTACTCCCCCATTCCCCACTCCCCCATCCCATACTACCCCATTCCCTACTACCCTATTCCCTATTACCCTATTCCCTACTCCCTCATTTCAAACTACCCCATTCCCTACTCACCCATACCCTACTACCCATCTCACCCCATTCCCTACTACCCCATCCCCTACTCCCCCATTCCCTACTCGGCCATTCCCTACTCCACCATCCCCTACTCACCCATCCCATACTACCCTATTCCCTACTACCCCATTCCCTACTCCCCCATCCCATACTACCCTATTCTCTACTACCCCTTCCCCTACTCCCCCATCCCCAACTACCCCATTCCCTACTCCCCCATTCCCTACTACCCATCCCACCCCATTCCCTACTCCCCCATTCCCTACTCCCCCATCCCATACTACCCCATTCCCTACTCCCACATCCCCTACTCCCCCATTCCCTACTCCCCCATCCCATACTACCCCATTCCCTACTCCCACATTCTGTACTCCCACATCCCATACTACGCCATTCCCTACTCCCCCATTCCCTACTACCCATCCCACCCCATTCCCTACTCCCCCATTCCCTACTCCCCCATCCCCTACTACCCCATTCCCTACTATCCATCCCACCCCATCCCCTACTACCCAATCCCATACTACCCCATTCCCCACTCCCCCATTCCCCACTCCCCCATCCCATACTACCCCATTCCCTACTCCCCCATTCCCCACTCCCCCATCCCATACTACCCCATTCCCTACTACCCTATTCCCTATTACCCTATTCCCTACTACCCCACTACTACCCCCCCCCATTCCCCACTCCCCCATTCCCTACTACCCCATCCCATACTCCCCCATTCCCTACTCCCCCATCCCCTACTCACCCATACCCTACTACCCATCCCACCACATTCCCTACTACCCCATTCCCGACTACCCCATTCCCTACTCCCCCATCCCATACTACCCATCCCACCCCACACCCTACTACCCCATTCCCTACTCCCCCATCCCCTACTACCCCATTCCCTACTACCCCATTCCCTACTCCCTCATTTCAAACTACCCCATTCCCTACTCACCCATACCCTACTACCCATCTCACCCCATTCCCTACTACCCCATTCCCTACTACCCCATCCCCTACTCCCCCATTCCCTACTACCCATCCCACCCCACTCCCTACTACCCCATTCCCTACTCCCCCATCCCCTACTACCCCATTCCCTACTACCTCATTTCATACTACCCCATTCCCTACTCCCCCATCCCCTACTACCCCATTCCCTACTACCCCATTCCCTACTCCCTCATTTCAAACTACCCCATTCCCTACTCACCCATACCCTACTACCCATCTCACCCCATTCCCTACTACCCCATCCCCTACTCCCCCATTCCCTACTACCCATCCCACCCCACTCCCTACTACCCCATTCCCTACTCCCCCATCCCCTACTACCCCATTCCCTACTACCTCATTTCATACTACCCCATTCCCTACTCCCCCATTCCCAACTACCCCATTCCCTACTCCCCCATCCCCTACTACCCCATTCCCTACTCCCCCATCCCTACTACCCCATTCCCTACTCCCCCATTCCCCATTCCCTACTCCCCCATCCCCTACTCCCCCATCCCCTACTACCCCATTCCCTACTCCCCCATTCCCTACTACCCATTCCCTACTACCCCATGTCATACTACCCCATTCCCTACTCCCCCATTCCCTACTCCCCCATCCCCTACTACCCCATTCCCTACTCCCCCATCCCCTACTCCCCCATCCCATACTCCCCCATTCCCTACTCCCCCTTTCCCTACTACCCATCCCACCCCATTCCCTACTACCCCATTCCCTACTCCCCCATCCCCTACTACCCATCCCACCCCACTCCCTACTACCCCATTCCCTACTCCCCCACTACCCCATCCCACCCCACTCCCTACTACCCCATTCCCTACTCCCCCATCCCCCACTACCCCATTCCCTACTCCCCCATTCCCTACTACCCATCCCACCCCATCCTCTACTCCCCCATTCCCTACTACCCCATTTCATACTACCCCATTCCCTACTCCCCCATCCCCTGCTATCCCATTCCCTACTCCCCCATCCCCTACTACCCATCGAACCCCATTCCCTACTACCCCATTCCCTACTCCCCCATCCCTACTCCCCTATCCCCTACTACCCCATTCCCTACTCCCCCATTCCCTACTACCCATCCCACCCCATCCTCTACTCCCCCATTCCCTACTACCCCATTCCCTACTACCCCATGTCATACTACCCCATTCCCTACTCCCCCATTCCCTACTCCCCCATCCCCTACTACCCCATTCCCTACTCCCCCATCCCCTACCCCCCCATTCCCTACTCCCCCATTCCCTACTACCCATCCCACCCCATTCCCTACTACCCCATTCCCTACTCCCCCATCCCATACTACCCCATTCCCTACTACCCATCCCACCCCATTCCATACTACCCCATTCCCTACTCCCCCATCCCCTACTGCCCATCCCACCCCACTCCCTACTTCCCCATTCCCTACTCCCCCATCCCCTACTACCCCATTCCCTACTACCCCATTCCCTACTACCCCATTCCCTACTACCCATCCCACCCCATCCTCTACTCCCCCATTCCCTACTACCCCATCCCATACTACCCCATTCCCTACTCCCCCATCCCCTACTGCCCATTCCCTACTCCCCCATCCCATACTCCCCCATTCCCTAACTCCCCCATCCCATACTACCCCATTCCATACTCCCACATCCCCTACTCCCCCATTCCCTACTCCCCCATTCCCTACTACCCCATCCCCTACTCCCCCATTCCCTACTACCCCATCCCCTACTTACCCATCCCCTACTCCCCCATTCCCTACTCCCCCATTCCCTACTCCCCCATTCCCTACTCCCCCATCCCCTACTCCCCCATTCCCTACTCCCCCATCCCCTACTACCCCATTCCCTACTCCCCCATCCCCTACTACCCCATTCCCTACTACCCCGTTCCCTACTCCCCCCTCCCCTACTACCCATCCCACCCCACTCCCTACTACCCCATTCCCTACTCCCCCATTCCCTACTACCCATCCCACCCCATCCTCTACTCCCCCATTCCCTACTACCCCATCCCATACTACCCCATTCCCTACTCCCCCATCCCCTACTGCCCATTCCCTACTCCCCCATCCCATACTCCCCCATTCCCTAACTCCCCCATCCCATACTACCCCATTCCATACTCCCACATCCCCTACTTACCCATCCCCTACGCCCCCATTCCCTACTCCCCCATCCCCTACTCCCCCATTCCCTACTCCCCCATCCCCTACTCCCCCATTCCCTACTCCCCCATCCCCTACTCCCCCATTCCCTACTCCCCCATCCCCTACTCCCCCATTCCCTACTCCCCCATCCCCTACTACCCCATTCCCTACTCCCCCATCCCCTACTACCCCATTCCCTACTCCCCCATGCCCTACTCCCCCATCCCATACTCCCCCATTCCCCACTCCCTGATCCCCTACTACCCCATCCCCTACTTCCCCATTCCCTACTCCCCCATCCCCTACTTCCCGATTCCCCACTCCCCCATCCCATACTACCCCCATCCCCTACTTCCCGATTCCCCACTCCCCCATCCCATACTACCCCATTCCCCAGTCCCTCATCCCATACTACCCCATTCCCCACTCCCCCATTCCCTACTCCCCCATCCCATACTACCCCATTCCCCACTCCCCCATTCCCTACTCCCCCATCCCATACTACCCCATTCCCTACTCCCCCATTCCCTACTACCCCATTCCCTACTACCCTATTCCCTACTCCCCCATCCCATACTATCCCATTCCCCCATTCCCATACTACCCCATTCCCTACTCCCCCATTCCCTACTACCCTATTCCCTATTACCCTATTCCCTACTACCCCACTACTACCCCATCCCCTACTCCCCCATCCCATACTCCCCTATTCCCTACTCCCCCATCCCCTACTCACACATACCCTACTACCCCATTCCCTACTCCCCCATCCCCTACTACCCATCCCACCCCATTCCCTACTACCCCATTCCCTACTCCCCCATCCCTACTACCCCATTCCCTACTCCCCCATTCCCTACTACCCATCCCACCCCATTCCCTACTCCCCCAACCCCTACTACCCATCCCACCCCATTCCCTACTCCCCCATCCCCTACTACCCCATTCCCTACTCCCCCATTCCCTACTACCCCATTTCATACTACCCCATTCCCTACTACCCCATTCCCTACTCCCCCATCCCCTACTACCACATTCCCTACTCCCCCATGCCCTACTCCCCCATCCCATACTCCCCCATTCCCTACTCCCCCATCCCCTACTCCCCCATCCCCTACTACCCATCCCACCCCATCCCTACTACCCCATTCCCTACTCCCCCATTCCCTACTACCCATCCCACCCCATTCCCTATTACCCATCCCACCCCATTCCCTACTCCCCCATCCCCTACTACCCATCCCACCCCATTCCCTACTCCCCCATCCCTACTACCCATCCCACCCCATTCCCTACTACCCCATTCCCTACTACCCATCCCACCCCATTCCCTACTCCCCCATCCCTACTACCCCATTCCCTACTACCCCATTCCCTACTCCCCCATCCCCTACTCCCCCATCCCATACTCCCCCATTCCCTACTCCCCCATCCCCTACTCCCCCATTCCCTACTCCCCCATTCCCTACTCCCCCATTCCCTACTCCCCCATCCCCTACTCCCCCATTCCCTACTCCCCCATTCCCTACTCCCTCATTCCAAACTACCCCATTCCCTACTCCCCCATCCCCTACTACCCATCCCACCCCATTCCCTACTACCCCATTCCCTACTCCCCCATCCCTACTACCCCATTCCCTACTCCCCCATTCCCTACTACCCACCCCATTCCCTACTCCCCCATCCCTACTACCCCATTCCCTACTCCCCCATTCCCTACTACCCATCCCACCCCATTCCCTACTCCCCCATTCCCTACTCCCCCATCCCCTACTACCCCATTCCCTACTATCCATCCCACCCCATCCCCTACTACCCAATCCCATACTACCCCATTCCCCACTCCCCCATTCCCCACTCCCCCATCCCATACTACCCCATTCCCTACTCCCCCATTCCCCACTCCCCCATCCCATACTACCCCATTCCCTACTACCCTATTCCCTATTACCCTATTCCCTACTACCCCACTACTACCCCCCCCCATTCCCCACTCCCCCATTCCCTACTACCCCATCCCATACTCCCCCATTCCCTACTCCCCCATCCCCTACTCACCCATACCCTACTACCCATCCGACCTCATTCCATACTACCCCATTCCCGACTTCCCCATTCCCTACTCCCCCATCCCATACTACCCATCCCACCCCACACCCTACTACCCCATTCCCTACTCCCCCATCCCCTACTACCCCATTCCCTACTACCCCATTCCCTACTCCCTCATTTCAAACTACCCCATTCCCTACTCACCCATACCCTACTACCCATCTCACCCCATTCCCTACTACCCCATTCCCTACTACCCCATCCCCTACTCCCCCATTCCCTACTACCCATCCCACCCCACTCCCTACTACCCCATTCCCTACTCCCCCATCCCCTACTACCCCATTCCCTACTACCTCATTTCATACTACCCCATTCCCTACTCCCCCATCCCCTACTACCCCATTCCCTACTACCCCATTCCCTACTCCCTCATTTCAAACTACCCCATTCCCTACTCACCCATACCCTACTACCCATCTCACCCCATTCCCTACTACCCCATCCCCTACTCCCCCATTCCCTACTACCCATCCCACCCCACTCCCTACTACCCCATTCCCTACTCCCCCATCCCCTACTACCCCATTCCCTACTACCTCATTTCATACTACCCCATTCCCTACTCCCCCATTCCCAACTACCCCATTCCCTACTCCCCCATCCCCTACTACCCCATTCCCTACTCCCCCATCCCTACTACCCCATTCCCTACTCCCCCATTCCCCATTCCCTACTCCCCCATCCCCTACTCCCCCATCCCCTACTACCCCATTCCCTACTCCCCCATTCCCTACTACCCATTCCCTACTACCCCATGTCCCAACCCATTCCCTACTCCCCCATCCCCTACTACCCCATTCCCTACTCCCCCATCCCTACTACCCCATTCCCTACTCCCCCATTCCCTACTACCCATCCCACCCCATTCCCTACTCCCCCATCCCCTACTACCCCATTCCCTACTCCCCCATTTCATACTACCCCATTTCATACTACCCCATTCCCTACTACCCCATTCCCTACTCCCCCAACCCCTACTCCCCCATCCCATACTACCCCATTCCCTACTCCCCCATCCCTACTACCCCATTCCCTACTCCCCCATCCCTACTCCCCTATACCCTACTACCCCATTCTCTACTCCCCCATTCCCTACTACCCATCCCACCCCATCCTCTACTCCCCCATTCCTTACTACCCCATTCCCTACTACCCCATCCCATACTACCCCAATCCCTACTCCCCCATCCCCTACTGCCCATTCCCTACTCCCCCATCCCATACTCCCCCATTCCCTACTCCCCCATCCCATACTACCCCATTCCATACTCCCACATCCTCTACTCCCCCATTCCCTACTCCCCCATTCCCTACTCCCCCATTCCCTACTCCCCCATCCCATACTACCCCATTCCATACTCCCACATCCTCTACTCCCCCATTCCCTACTCCCCCATTCCCTATTCCCCCCCCTATCCCCTCCCCTACTACCCCATCCCCTACTCCCCTACCCCATTCCCTACTCCCCCATCCCTATATCCCATCCCCCATTCCCCACTCCCTGATCCCCTACTACCCCATCCCCTACTTCCCCATTCCCTACTCCCCCATCCCCTACTTCCCGATTCCCCACTCCCCCATCCCATACTACCCCCAACCCCTACTTCCCGATTCCCCACTCCCCCATCCCATACTACCCCATTCCCCACTCCCCCATCCCATACTACCCCATTCCCCACTCCCCCATTCCCTACTCCCCCATTCCCCACTCCCCCATTCCCTACTCCCCCATCCCATACTACCCCATTCCCCACTCCCCCATTCCCTACTCCCCCATCCCATACTACCCCATTCCCTACTCCCCCATCCCATACTACCCCATTCCCTACTACCCTATTCCCTACTCCCCCATCCCATACTACCCCAGTCCCCCATTCCCTACTCCCCCATCCCATACTACCCCATTCCCTACTACCCTATTCCCTATTACCCTATTCCCTACTACCCCACTACTACCCCATCCCCTACTCCCCCATCCCATACTCCCCTATTCCCTACTCCCCCATCCCCTACTCACACATACCCTACTACCCATCCCACCCCATTCCCTACCACCCCATTCCCTACTCCCCCATCCCCTACTCCCCTATCCCATACTACCCCATTCCCTACTACCCCATCCCATACTACCCCATTCCCTACTCCCCCATCCCCTACTCCCCCATCACCTACTCCCCCTTTCCCTACTACCCATCCCACCCCACTCCCTACTACCCCATTCCCTACTCCCCCATCCCCTACTACCCCATTCCCTACTCCCCCATCCCATACTACCCCATTCCCTACTCCCCCATTCCCTACTACCCTATTCCCTACTCCCCCATCCCATACTACCCCATTCCCTACTCCCCCATCCCATACTACCCCATTCCCTACTCCCCCATCCCATACTACCCCATTCCCTACTCCCCCATCCCATACTACCCCATTCCCTACTACCCTATTCCCTACTACCCTATTCCCTACTACCCCATCCCCTACTCCCCCATCCCATACTCCCCTATTCCCTACTCCCCCATCCCCTACTCACACATACCCTACTACCCATCCCACCCCATTCCCTACTCTCCCATTCCCTACTCCCCCATCGCCTACTCCTCCATCCCCTACTCCCCCATCCCATACTACCCCATTCCCTACTACCCATCCCATACTACCCCATTCCCTACTACCCCATCCCATACTACCCCATTCCCTACTCCCCCATCCCCTACTCCCCCATCACCTACTCCCCCTTTCCCTACTACCCATCCCACCCACTCCCTACTACCCCATTCCCTACTCCCCCATCCCCTACTACCCCATTCCCTACTACCCCATTCCCTACTTCCTCATTGCATACTACCCCATTCCCTACTCCCCCATTCCAAACTACCCCATTCCCTACTCCCCCATCCCCTACTACCCATCCCACCCTATTCCCTACTACCCCATTCCCTACTCCCCCATTCCCTACTACCCATCCCACCCCATTCCCTACTCCCCCATCCCCTACTACCCATCCCACCCCATTCCCTACTCCCCCATCCCCTACTCCCCCATTCCCTACTCCCCCATTCCCTACTACCACATTCCCTACTCCCCCATGCCCTACTCCCCCATCCCATACTCCCCCATTCCCTACTCCCCCATCCCCTACTCCCCCATCCCCTACTACCCATCCCACCCCATTCCCTACTCCCCCATTCCCTACTACCACATTCCCTACTCCCCCATGCCCTACTCCCCCATCCCATACTCCCCCATTCCCTACTCCCCCATCCCCTACTCCCCCATCCCCTACTACCCATCCCACCCCATTCCCTACTACCCCATTCCCTACTACCCATCCCACCCCATTCCCTACTACCCATCCCACCCCATTCCCTACTCCCCCATCCCCTACTACCCATCCCACCCCATTCCCTACTCCCCCATCCCCTACTACCCCATTCCCTACTCCCCCATTCCCTACTACCCCATTCCATCCCACCCCATTCCCTACTCCCCCATTCCCTACTCCCCCATCCCATACTACCCCATTCCCTACTCCCACATCCCCTACTCCCCCATTCCCTACTCCCCCATCCCATACTACCCCATTCCCTACTCCCACATTCTGTACTCCCACATCCCATACTACGCCATTCCCTACTCCCCCATTCCCTACTACCCATCCCACCCCATTCCCTACTCCCCCATTCCCTACTCCCCCATCCCCTACTACCCCATTCCCTACTATCCATCCCACCCCATCCCCTACTACCCAATCCCATACTACCCCATTCCCCACTCCCCCATCCCATACTACCCCATTCCCTACTCCCCCATTCCCCACTCCCCCATCCCATACTACCCCATTCCCTACTACCCTATTCCCTATTACCCTATTCCCTACTACCCCACTACTACCCCCCCCCATTCCCCACTCCCCCATTCCCTACTACCCCATCCCATACTCCCCCATTCCCTACTCCCCCATCCCCTACTCACCCATACCCTACTACCCATCCCACCACATTCCCTACTACCCCACACCCTACTACCCCATTCCCTACTCCCCCATCCCCTACTACCCCATTCCCTACTACCCCATTCCCTACTCCCTCATTTCAAACTACCCCATTCCCTACTCACCCATACCCTACTACCCATCTCACCCCATTCCCTACTACCCCATTCCCTACTACCCCATCCCCTACTCCCCCATTCCCTACTACCCATCCCACCCCACTCCCTACTACCCCATTCCCTACTCCCCCATCCCCTACTACCCCATTCCCTACTACCTCATTTCATACTACCCCATTCCCTACTCCCCCATCCCCTACTACCCCATTCCCTACTACCCCATTCCCTACTCCCTCATTTCAAACTACCCCATTCCCTACTCACCCATACCCTACTACCCATCTCACCCCATTCCCTACTACCCCATCCCCTACTCCCCCATTCCCTACTACCCATCCCACCCCACTCCCTACTACCCCATTCCCTACTCCCCCATCCCCTACTACCCCATTCCCTACTACCTCATTTCATACTACCCCATTCCCTACTCCCCCATTCCCAACTCCCCCATTCCCTACTCCCCCATCCCCTACTACCCCATTCCCTACTCCCCCATCCCTACTACCCCATTCCCTACTCCCCCATTCCCCATTCCCTACTCCCCCATCCCCTACTCCCCCATCCCCTACTACCCCATTCCCTACTCCCCCATTCCCTACTACCCATTCCCTACTACCCCATGTCATACTACCCCATTCCCTACTCCCCCATTCCCTACTCCCCCATCCCCTACTACCCCATTCCCTACTCCCCCATCCCCTACTCCCCCAACCCATACTCCCCCATTCCCTACTCCCCCTTTCCCTACTACCCATCCCACCCCATTCCCTACTACCCCATTCCCTACTCCCCCATCCCCTACTACCCATCCCACCCCACTCCCTACTACCCCATTCCCTACTCCCCCATCCCCTACTACCCCATTCCCTACTCCCCCATTCCCTACTACCCATCCCACCCCATCCTCTACTCCCCCATTCCCTACTACCCCATTTCATACTACCCCATTCCCTACTCCCCCATCCCCTGCTATCCCATTCCCTACTCCCCCATCCCCTACTACCCATCGAACCCCATTCCCTACTACCCCATTCCCTACTCCCCCATCCCTACTCCCCTATCCCCTACTACCCCATTCCCTACTCCCCCATTCCCTACTACCCATCCCACCCCATCCTCTACTCCCCCATTCCCTACTACCCCATTCCCTACTACCCCATGTCATACTACCCCATTCCCTACTCCCCCATTCCCTACTCCCCCATCCCCTACTACCCCATTCCCTACTCCCCCATCCCCTACTCCCCCATTCCCTACTCCCCCATTCCCTACTACCCATCCCACCCCATTCCCTACTACCCCATTCCCTACTCCCCCATTCCCTACTCCCCCATCCCATACTACCCCATTCCCTACTACCCATCCCACCCCATTCCCTACTACCCCATTCCCTACTCCCCCATCCCCTACTGCCCATCCCACCCCACTCCCTACTTCCCCATTCCCTACTCCCCCATCCCCTACTACCCCATTCCCTACTACCCCATTCCCTACTACCCCATCCCCTACTGCCCATCCCACCCCACTCCCTACTTCCCCATTCCCTACTCCCCCATCCCCTACTACCCCATTCCCTACTACCCCATTCCCTACTACCCCATTCCCTACTACCCATCCCACCCCATCCTCTACTCCCCCATTCCCTACTACCCCATCCCATACTACCCCATTCCCTACTCCCCCATCCCCTACTGCCCATTCCCTACTCCCCCATCCCATACTCCCCCATTCCCTAACTCCCCCATCCCATACTACCCCATTCCATACTCCCACATCCCCTACTCCCCCATTCCCTACTCCCCCATTCCCTACTACCCCATCCCCTACTCCCCCATTCCCTACTACCCCATCCCCTACTTACCCATCCCCTACTCCCCCATTCCCTACTCCCCCATCCCCTACTCCCCCATTCCCTACTCCCCCATCCCCTACTCCCCCATTCCCTACTCCCCCATCCCCTACTACCCCATTCCCTACTCCCCCATCCCCTACTACCCCATTCCCTACTACCCCGTTCCCTACTCCCCCATCCCCTACTACCCATCCCACCCCACTCCCTACTTCCCCATTCCCTACTCCCCCATCCCCTACTACCCCATTCCCTACTACCCCATTCCCTACTCCCCCATTCCCTACTACCCATCCCACCCCATCCTCTACTCCCCCATTCCCTACTACCCCATCCCATACTACCCCATTCCCTACTCCCCCATCCCCTACTGCCCATTCCCTACTCCCCCATCCCATACTCCCCCATTCCCTAACTCCCCCATCCCATACTACCCCATTCCATACTCCCACATCCCCTACTCCCCCATTCCCTACTCCCCCATTCCCTACTACCCCATCCCCTACTCCCCCATTCCCTACTACCCCATCCCCTACTTACCCATCCCCTACTCCCCCATTCCCTACTCCCCCATTCCCTACTCCCCCATCCCCTACTCCCCCATTCCCTACTCCCCCATCCCCTACTACCCCATTCCCTACTCCCCCATCCCCTACTACCCCATTCCCTACTCCCCCATGCCCTACTCCCCCATCCCATACTCCCCCATTCCCCACTCCCTGATCCCATACTCCCCCATCCCCTACTACCCCATCCCCTACTTCCCCATTCCCTACTCCCCCATCCCCTACTTCCCGATTCCCCACTCCCCCATCCCATACTACCCCCATCCCCTACTTCCCGATTCCCCACTCCCCCATCCCATACTACCCCATTCCCCACTCCCCCATCCCATACTACCCCATGCCCCACTCCCTCATCCCATACTACCCCATTCCCCACTCCCCCATTCCCTACTCCCCCATCCCCTACTCCCCCACTACCCCATTCCCTACTCCCCCATCCCCTACTACCCCATCCCCTACTCCCCCATCCCATACTCCCCCATTCCCTACTCCCCCATCCCCTACTCCCCCATTCCCTACTACCCATCCCACCCCATTCCCTACTACCCCATTCCCTACTCCCCCATCCCATACTACCCCATTCCCTACTCCCCCTTTCACCTACTACCCATCCCACCCCATTCCCTACTACCCCATTCCCTACTCCCCCATCCCCTTCTCCCCCATTCCCTACTACCCATCCCACCCCACTCCCTACTACCCCATTCCCTACTCCCCCATCCCCTACTACCCCATTCCCTACTCCCCCATTCCCTACTACCCATCCCACCCCATCCTCTACTCCCCCATTCCCTACTACCCCATTTCATACTACCCCATTCCCTACTCCCCCATTCCCTACTACCCATCGAACCCCATTCCCTACTACCCCATTCCCTACTCCCCCATCCCTACTCCCCTCTCCCCTACTACCCCATTCACTACTCCCCCATTCCCTACTACCCATCCCACCCCATCCTCTACTCCCCCATTCCCTACTACCCCATTCCCTACTACCCCATCCCATACTACCCCATTCCCTACTCCCCCATCCCCTACTGCCCATTCCCTACTCCCCCATCCCATACTCCCCCATTCCCTACTCCCCCATCCCATACTACCCCATTCCATAATCCCACATCCTCTACTCCCCCATTCCCTACTCCCCCATTCCCTACTTACCCATCCCCTACTTACCCATCCCCTACTCCCCCATTCCCTACTCCCCCATCCCCTACTCCCCCATTCCCTACTCCCCCATCCCCTACTCCCCCATTCCCTACTCCCCCATCCCCTACTACCCCATTCCCTACTCCCCCATCCCCTACTACCCCATTCCCTACTCCCCCATGCCCTACTCCCCCATCCCATACTCCCCCATTCCCCACTCCCTGATCCCCTACTACCCCATCCCCTACTTCCCCATTCCCTACTCCCCCATCCCCTACTTCCCGATTCCCCACTCCCCCATTCCCTACTCCCCCATCCCCTACTACCCATCCCACCCCATTCCCTACTACCCCATTCCCTACTCCCCCATCCCTACTACCCCATTCCCTACTCCCCCATTCCCTACTACCCATCCCACCCCATTCCCTACTCCCCCATCCCCTACTACCCATCCCACCCCATTCCCTACTCCCCCATCCCCTACTACCCCATTCCCTACTCCCCCATTCCCTACTACCCCATCCCCTACTACCCCATTCCCTACTCCCCCATTCCCTACTACCACATTCCCTACTCCCCCATGCCCTACTCCCCCATCCCCTACTCCCCCATCCCCTACTCCCCCATCCCCTACTACCCATCCCACCCCATTCCCTACTCCCCCAACCCCTACTACCCATCCCACCCCATTCCCTACTCCCCCATCCCCTACTACCCCATTCCCTACTCCCCCATTCCCTACTACCCCATTTCATACTACCCCATTCCCTACTACCCCATTCCCTACTCCCCCATCCCCTACTACCACATTCCCTACTCCCCCATCCCCTACTCCCCCATGCCCTACTCCCCCATCCCATACTACCCCATTCCCTACTCCCCGATCCCCTACTACCCCATCCCCTACTACCCCATTCTCTACTCCCCCATTCCCTACTACCCATCCCACCCCATCCTCTACTCCCCCATTCCCTACTACCCCATTCCCTACTACCCCATCCCATACTACCCCAATCCCTACTCCCCCATCCCCTACTGCCCATTCCCTACTCCCCCATCCCATACTCCCCCATTCCCTACTCCCCCATCCCATACTACCCCATTCCATACTCCCACATCCTCTACTCCCCCATTCCCTACTCCCCCATCCCATACTACCCCATTCCATACTCCCACATCCTCTACTCCCCCATTCCCTACTCCCCCATTCCCTACTCCCCCATCCCCTACTCCCCCATCCCCTACTACCCCATTCCCTACTCCCCCATCCCCTACTACCCCATTCCCTACTCCCCCATGCCCTACTCCCCCATCCCATACTCCCCCATTCCCCACTCCCTGATCCCCTACTACCCCATCCCCTACTTCCCCATTCCCTACTCCCCCATCCCCTACTTCCCGATTCCCCACTCCCCCATCCCATACTACCCCCAACCCCTACTTCCCGATTCCCCACTCCCCCATCCCATACTACCCCATTCCCCACTCCCCCATCCCATACTACCCCATTCCCCACTCCCTCATCCCATACTACCCCATTCCCCACTCCCCCATTCCCTACTCCCCCATCCCATACTACCCCATTCCCCACTCCCCCATTCCCTACTCCCCCATTCCATACTACCCCATTCCCTACTCCCCCATCCCATACTACCCCATTCCCTACTACCCTATTCCCTACTCCCCCATCCCATACTACCCCATTCCCCCATTCCCTACTCCCCCATCCCATACTACCCCATTCCCTACTCCCCCATCCCATACTACCCCATTCCCTACTACCCTATTCCCTATTACCCTATTCCCTACTACCCCACTACTACCCCATCCCCTACTCCCCCATCCCATACTCCCCTATTCCCTACTCCCCCATCCCCTACTCACACATACCCTACTACCCATCCCACCCCATTCCCTACCACCCCATTCCCTACTCCCCCATCCCCTACTCCCCTATCCCATACTACCCCATTCCCTACTACCCCATCCCATACTACCCCATTCCCTACTCCCCCATCCCCTACTCCCCCATCACCTACTCCCCCTTTCCCTACTACCCATCCCACCCCACTCCCTACTACCCCATTCCCTACTCCCCCATCCCCTACTACCCCATTCCCTACTCCCCCATCCCATACTACCCCATTCCCTACTCCCCCATTCCCTACTACCCTATTCCCTACTCCCCCATCCCATACTACCCCATTCCCTACTCCCCCATCCCCTACTACCCATCCCACCCCATTCCCTACTACCCCATTCCCTACTCCCCCATCCCTACTACCCCATTCCCTACTCCCCCATTCCCTACTACCCATCCCACCCCATTCCCTACTCCCCCATCCCCTACTACCCATCCCACCCCATTCCCTACTCCCCCATCCCCTACTCCCCCATTCCCTACTCCCCCATTCCCTACTACCCCATCCCCTACTACCCCATTCCCTACTCCCCCATTCCCTACTACCACATTCCCTACTCCCCCATCCCATACTCCCCCATCCCATACTCCCCCATTCCCTACTCCCCCATCCCCTACTCCCCCATCCCCTACTACCCATCCCACCCCATTCCCTACTACCCCATTCCCTACTCCCCCATTCCCTACTACCCATCCCACCCCATTCCCTACTACCCATCCCACCCCATTCCCTACTCCCCCATCCCCTACTACCCATCCCACCCCATTCCCTACTACCCCATTCCCTACTACCCATCCCACCCCATTCCCTACTCCCCCATCCCTACTACCCCATTCCCTACTACCCCATTCCCTACTACCCCATCCCCTACTCCCCCATCCCATACTCCCCCATTCCCTACTCCCCCATCCCCTACTCCCCCATTCCCTACTCCCCTACTCCCCTACTTCCCGATTCCCCACTCCCCCATCCCATACTACCCCCAACCCCTACTTCCCGATTCCCCACTCCCCCATCCCATACTACCCCATTCCCCACTCCCCCATCCCATACTACCCCATTCCCCACTCCCTCATCCCATACTACCCCATTCCCCACTCCCCCATTCCCTACTCCCCCATCCCATACTACCCCATTCCCCACTCCCCCATTCCCTACTCCCCCATCCCATACTACCCCATTCCCTACTCCCCCATCCCATACTACCCCATTCCCTACTACCCTATTCCCTACTCCCCCATCCCATACTACCCCATTCCCCCATTCCCTACTCCCCCATCCCATACTACCCCATTCCCTACTCCCCCATCCCATACTACCCCATTCCCTACTACCCTATTCCCTATTACCCTATTCCCTACTACCCCACTACTACCCCATCCCCTACTCCCCCATCCCATACTCCCCTATTCCCTACTCCCCCATCCCCTACTCACACATACCCTACTACCCATCCCACCCCATTCCCTACTACCCCATTCCCTACTCCCCCATCCCCTACTCCCCTATCCCATACTACCCCATTCCCTACTACCCCATCCCATACTACCCCATTCCCTACTCCCCCATCCCCTACTCCCCCATCCCATACTCCCCTATTCCCTACTCCCCCATCCCCTACTCACACATACCCTACTAACCATCCCACCCCATTCCCTACTACCCCATTCCCTACTCCCCCATCCCCTACTCCCCTATCCCATACTACCCCATTCCCTACTACCCCATCCCATACTCCCCCTTTCCCTACTACCCATCCCACCCCACTCCCTACTACCCCATTCCCTACTACCCCATTCCCTACTACCCCATTCCCTACTCCCCCATCCCATACTACCCCATTCCCTACTCCCCCATCCCATACTACCCCATTCCCTACTACCCCATTCCCTACTCCCCCATCCCCTACTACCCCATTCCCTACTCCCCCATACCATACTACCCCATTCCCTACTCCCCCATCCCATACTACCCCATTCCCTACTCCCCCATCCCATACTACCCCATTCCCTACTACCCTATTCCCTACTACCCTATTCCCTACTACCCTATTCCCTACTCCCCCATCCCCTACTCCCCCATCCCATACTCCCCTATTCCCTACTCCCCCATCCCCTACTCACACATACCCTACTACCCATCCCACCCCATTCCCTACTCTCCCATTCCCTACTCCCCCATCGCCTACTCCTCCATCCCCTACTCCCCCATCCCATACTACCCCATTCCCTACTACCCATCCCATACTACCCCATTCCCTACTACCCCATCCCATACTACCCCATTCCCTACTCCCCCATCCCCTACTCCCCCATCACCTACTCCCCCTTTCCCTACTACCCATCCCACCCACTCCCTACTACCCCATTCCCTACTCCCCCATCCCCTACTACCCCATTCCCTACTACCCCATTCCCTACTTCCTCATTTCATACTACCCCATTCCCTACTCCCCCATTCCAAACTACCCCATTCCCTACTCCCCCATCCACTACTACCCATCCCACCCCATTCCCTACTACCCCATTCCCTACTCCCCCATCCCTACTACCCCATTCCCTACTCCCCCATTCCCTACTACCCCATTCCCGACTCCCCCATTCCCTACTACCCATCCCACCCATTCCCTACTCCCCCATCCCCTACTACCCATCCCACCCCATTCCCTACTCCCCCATCCCCTACTACCCCATTCCCTACTCCCCCATTCCCTACTACCCCATCCCCTACTACCCCATTCCCTACTCCCCCATTCCCTACTACCACATTCCCTACTCCCCCATGCCCTACTCCCCCATCCCATACTCCCCCATTCCCTACTCCCCCATCCCCTACTACCCATCCCACCCCATTCCCTACTACCCCATTCCCTACTCCCCCATTCCCTACTACCCATCCCCTACTACCCATCCCACCCCATTCCCTACTCCCCCATCCCCTACTACCCATCCCACCCCATTCCCTACTCCCCCATCCCCTACTACCCATCCCACCCCATTCCCTACTACCCCATTCCCTACTACCCATCCCACCCCATTCCCTACTCCCCCATCCCTACTACCCCATTCCCTACTACCCCATCCCTACTACCCCATTCCCTACTACCCCATTCCCTACTCCCCCATCCCCTACTCCCCCATCCCATACTCCCCCATTCCCTACTCCCCCATCCCCTACTCCCCCATTCCCTACTCCCCCATTCCCTACTCCCCTACTCCCCCATTCCAAACTACCCCATTCCCTACTCCCCCATCCCCTACTACCCATCCCACCCCATTCCCTACTACCCCATTCCCTACTCCCCCATTCCCTACGACCCATCCCATCCCACCCCATTCCCTACTACCCCATTCCCTACTCCCCCATTCCCTACTACCCATCCCACCCCATTCCCTACTACCCATCCCACCCCATTCCCTACTCCCCCATCCCCTACTACCCATCCCACCCCATTCCCTACTCCCCCATCCCCTATTACCCATCCCACCCCATTCCCTACTACCCCATTCCCTACTACCCATCCCACCCCATTCCCCCATCCCTACTACCCCATTCCCTACTACCCCATTCCCTACTCCCCCATCCCCTACTCCCCCATCCCATACTCCCCCATTCCCTACTCCCCCATCCCCTACTCCCCCATTCCCTACTCCCCTACTCCCCCATTCCAAACTACCCCATTCCCTACTCCCCCATCCCCTACTACCCATCCCACCCCATTCCCTACTACCCCATTCCCTACTCCCCCATCCCTACTACCCCATTCCCTACTCCCCCATCCCTACTACCCCATTCCCTACTCCCCCATTCCCTACTACCCATCCCACCCCATTCCCTACTCCCCCATCCCCTACTACCCCATTCCCTACTCCCCCATCCCCTACTACCCCATTCCCTACTCCCCCATCCCTACTACCCCATTCCCTACTCCCCCATTCCCTACTACCCATCCCACCCCATTCCCTACTCCCCCATCCCCTACTACCCCATTCCATACTACCCCATTCCCTACTACCCCATTCCCTACTCCCCCATCCCCTACTCCCCCATGCCCTACTCCCCCATCCCATACTACCCCATTCCCTACTCCCCCATCCCTACTCCCCTATCCCCTACTACCCCATTCCTACTCCCCTATCCCCTACTACCCCATTCCTACTCCCCTATCCCCTACTACCCCATTCCCTACTCCCCCATTCCCTACTACCCATCCCACCCCATCCTCTACTCCCCCATTCCCTACTACCCCATTCCCTACTCCCCCATCCCATACTCCCCCATTCCCTACTCCCCCATCCCATACTACCCCATTCCATACTCCCACATCCTCTACTCCCCCATTCCCTACTCCCCCATTCCCTAATCCCCCATTCCCTACTCCCCCATCCCATACTACCCCATTCCATACTCCCACATCCTCTACTCCCCCATTCCCTACTCCCCCATTCCCTACTACCCCATCCCCTACTTACCCATCCCCTACTCCCCCATCCCCTACTACCCCATTCCCTACTCCCCCATCCCCTACTACCCCATTCCCTACTCCCCCATGCCCTACTCCCCCATCCCATACTCCCCCATGCCCTACTCCCCCATCCCATACTCCCCCATTCCCCACTCCCTGATCCCCTACAACCCCATCCCCTACTTCCCCATTCCCTACTCCCCCATCCCCTACTTCCCGATTCCCCACTCCCCCATCCCATACTACCCCCAACCCCTACTTCCCGATTCCCCACTCCCCCATCCCCTACTCCCCCATCCCCTACTTCCCGATTCCCCACTCCCCCATCCCATACTACCCCCAACCCCTACTTCCCGATTCCCCACTCCCCCATCCCCTACTTACCCATCCCCTACTCCCCCATCCCCTACTCCCCCATCCTCTACTCCCCCATCCCCTACTACCCCATTCCCTACTCCCCCATCCCCTACTCCCCCATGCCCTACTCCCCCATCCCATACTCCCCCATTCCCCACTCCCTGATCCCCTACTACCCCATCCCCTACTTCCCCATTCCCTACTCCCCCATCCCCTACTTCCCGATTCCCCACTCCCCCATCCCATACTACCCCCAACCCCTACTTCCCGATTCCCCACTCCCCCATCCCATACTACCCCATTCCCCACTCCCCCATCCCATACTACCCCATTCCCCACTCCCTCATCCCATACTACCCAATTCCCCACTCCCCCATTCCCTACTCCCCCATCCCCTACTACCCCATTCCCTACTCCCCCATCCCATACTACCCCATTCCCTACTCCCCCATCCCATACTACCCCATTCCCTACTACCCTATTCCCTACTCCCCCATCCCATACTACCCCATTCCCCCATTCCCTACTCCCCCATCCCATACTACCCCATTCCCTACTCCCCCATCCCATACTACCCCATTCCCTACTACCCTATTCCCTATTACCCTATTCCCTACTAACCCACTACTACCCCATCCCCTACTCCCCCATCCCATACTCCCCTATTCCCTACTCCCCCATCCCCTACTCACACATACCCTACTACCCATCCCACCCCATTCCCTACTACCCCATTCCCTACTACCCCATTCCCTACTACCCCATCCCATACTACCCCATTCCCTACTACCCCATCCCATACTACCCCATTCCCTACTCCCCCATCCCCTACTCCCCCATCACCTACTCCCCCTTTCCCTACTACCCATCCCACCCCACTCCCTACTACCCCATTCCCTACTCCCCCATCCCCTACTACCCCATTCCCTACTCCCCCATCCCATACTACCCCATTCCCTACTCCCCCATCCCATACTACCCCATTCCCTACTACCCTATTCCCTACTCCCCCATCCCATACTACTACCCCATTCCCTACTACCCATCCCACCCCATTCCCTACTACCCATCCCACCCCATTCCCTACTCCCCCATCCCCTACTACCCATCCCACCCCATTCCCTACTCCCCCATCCCCTATTACCCATCCCGCCCCATTCCCTACTACCCCATTCCCTACTACCCATCCCACCCCATTCCCTACTCCCCCATCCCTACTACCCCATTCCCTACTACCCCATTCCCTACTCCCCCATCCCCTACTCCCCCATCCCATACTCCCCCATTCCCTACTCCCCCATCCCATACTACCCCATTCCATACTCCCACATCCTCTACTCCCCCATTCCCTACTCCCCCATTCCCTAATCCCCCATTCCCTACTCCCCCATCCCATACTACCCCATTCCATACTCCCACATCCTCTACTCCCCCATTCCCTACTCCCCCATTCCCTACTACCCCATCCCCTACTTACCCATCCCCTACTACCCCATCCCCTACTCCCCCATTCCCTACTCCCCCATCCCCTACTACCCCATTCCCTACTCCCCCATGCCCTACTCCCCCATCCCATACTCCCCCATGCCCTACTCCCCCATCCCATACTTCCCGATTCCCCACTCCCCCATCCCATACTACCCCCAACCCCTACTTCCCGATTCCCCACTCCCCCATCCCCTACTCCCCCATCCCCTACTTCCCGATTCCCCACTCCCCCATCCCATACTACCCCCAACCCCTACTTCCCGATTCCCCACTCCCCCATCCCCTACTTACCCATCCCCTACTCCCCCATCCCCTACTCCCCCATCCTCTACTCCCCCATCCCCTACTACCCCATTCCCTACTCCCCCATCCCCTACTCCCCCATGCCCTACTCCCCCATCCCATACTCCCCCATTCCCCACTCCCTGATCCCCTACTACCCCATCCCCTACTTCCCCATTCCCTACTCCCCCATCCCCTACTTCCCGATTCCCCACTCCCCCATCCCATACTACCCCCAACCCCTACTTCCCGATTCCCCACTCCCCCATCCCATACTACCCCATTCCCCACTCCCCCATCCCATACTACCCCATTCCCCACTCCCTCATCCCATACTACCCAATTCCCCACTCCCCCATTCCCTACTCCCCCATCCCATACTACCCCATTCCCCACTCCCCCATTCCCTACTCCCCCATCCCATACTACCCCATTCCCTACTCCCCCATCCCATACTACCCCATTCCCTACTACCCTATTCCCTACTCCCCCATCCCATACTACCCCATTCCCCCATTCCCTACTCCCCCATCCCATACTACCCCATTCCCTACTCCCCCATCCCATACTACCCCATTCCCTACTACCCTATTTCCTATTACCCTATTCCCTACTACCCCACTACTACCCTATCCCCTACTCCCCCATCCCATACTCCCCTATTCCCTACTCCCCCATCCCCTACTCACACATACCCTACTACCCATCCCACCCCATTCCCTACTACCCCATTCCCTACTACCCCATTCCCTACTACCCCATCCCATACTACCCCATTCCCTACTACCCCATCCCATACTACCCCATTCCCTACTCCCCCATCCCCTACTCCCCCATCACCTACTCCCCCTTTCCCTACTACCCATCCCACCCCACTCCCTACTACCCCATCCCCTACTCCCCCATCCCCTACTACCCCATTCCCTACTCCCCCATCCCATACTACCCCATTCCCTACTCCCCCATCCCATACTACCCCATTCCCTACTACCCTATTCCCTACTCCCCCATCCCATACTACCCCATTCCCTACTCCCCCATCCCATACTACCCCATTCCCTACTCCCCCATCCCATACTACCCCATTCCCTACTCCCCCATCCCATACTACCCCATTCCATACTACCCTATTCCCTACTACCCTATTCCCTACTACCCTATTCCCTACTACCCCACTACTACCCCATCCCCTACTCCCCCATCCCATACTCCCCTATTCCCTACTCCCCCATCCCCTACTCACACATACCCTACTACCCATCCCACCCCATTCCCTACTCTCCCATTCCCTACTCCCCCATCGCCTACTCCTCCATCCCCTACTCCCCCATCCCATACTACCACATTCCCTACTACCCATCCCATACTACCCCATTCCCTACTAACCCATCCCATACTCCCCCATCCCCTACTCCCCCATCACCTACTCCCCCTTTCCCTACTACCCATCCCACCCACTCCCTACTACCCCATTCCCTACTCCCCCATCCCCTACTACCCCATTCCCTACCACCCCATTCCCTACTTCCTCATTTCATACTACCCCATTCCCTACTCCCCCATTCCAAACTACCCCATTCCCTACTCCCCCATCCCCTACTACCCATCCCACCCCATTCCCTACTACCCCATTCCCTACTCCCCCATCCCTACTACCCCATTCCCTACTCCCCCATTCCCTACTACCCATCCCACCCCATTCCCTACTCCCCCATCCCCTACTACCCATCCCACCCCATTCCCTACTCCCCCATTCCCTACTACCCCATTTCATACTACCCCATTCCCTACTACCCCATTCCCTACTCCCCCATCCCCTACTACCACATTCCCTACTCCCCCATGCCCTACTCCCCCATCCCATACTCCCCCATTCCCTACTCCCCCATCCCCTACTCCCCCATCCCCTACTACCCATCCCACCCCATTCCCTACTACCCCATTCCCTACTCCCCCATTCCCTACTACCCATCCCACCCCATTCCCTACTACCCATCCCACCCCATTCCCTACTCCCCCATCCCCTACTACCCATCCCACCCCATTCCCTACTCCCCCATCCCCTACTCCCCCATCCCCTACTACCCATCCCACCCCATTCCCTACTACCCCATTCCCTACTCCCCCATTCCCTACTACCCATCCCACCCCATTCCCTACTCCCCCATCCCCTACTACCCATCCCACCCCATTCCCTACTCCCCCATCCCCTACTACCCATCCCACCCCATTCCCTACTCCCCCATCCCCTACTACCCATCCCACCCCATTCCCTACTACCCCATTCCCTACTACCCATCCCACCCCATTCCCTACTCCCCCATCCCTACTACCCCATTCCCTACTCCCCCATCCCCTACTACCCATCCCACCCCATTCCCTACTACCCCATTCCCTACTACCCATCCCACCCCATTCCCTACTCCCCCATTCCCTACTACCCATCCCACCCCATTCCCTACTCCCCCATCCCCTACTACCCATCCCACCCCATTCCCTACTACCCCATTTCCTACTCCCCCATCCCTACTACCCCATTCCCTACTCCCCCATTCCCTACTACCCATCCAACCCCATTCCCTACTCCCCGATCCCCTACTACCCCATTCCCTACTCCCCATCCCACCCCATTCCCTACTACCCCATTCCCTACTCCCACATTCCCTACTCTCCCATTTCATACTACCCCATTCCCTACTCCCCCATCCCTACTACCCCATTCCCTACTCCCCCATCCCCTACTCCCCCATCCCCTACTACCCCATCCCCTACTACCCCATTTCATACTACCCCATTCCCTACTCCCCCATCCCCTACTCCCCCATGCCCTACTTCCCCATCCCATACTCCCCCATTCCCTACTCCCCCATCCCCTAATCCCCCATTCCCTACTACCCATCCTACCCCATTCCCTACTCCCCCATTCCCTACTACCCATCCCACCCCATTCCCTACTCCCCCATCCCCTACTACCCATCCCACCCCATTCCCTACTACCCCATTTCCTACTCCCCCATCCCTACTACCCCATTCCCTACTCCCCCATTCCCTACTACCCATCCCACCGCATTCCCTACTCCCCGATCCCCTACTACCCCATTCCCTACTCCCCATCCCACCCCATTCCCTACTACCCCATTCCCTACTCCCACATTCCCTACTCTCCCATTTCATACTACCCCATTCCCTACTCCCCCATCCCTACTACCCCATTCCCTACTCCCCCATCCCCTACTCCCCCATCCCCTACTACCCCATTCCCTACTCCCACATTCCTTACTCTCCCATTTCATACTACCCCATTCCCTACTCCCTTATCCCCTACTACCCCATTCCCTACTCCCCCATCCCCTACTCCCCCATCCCATACTCCCCCATTCCCTACTCCCCCATCCCCTACTCCCCCATTCCCTACTACCCATCCCACCCCATTCCCTACTCCCACATTCCCTACTCTCCCATTTCATACTACCCCATTCCCTACTCCCCCATCCCTACTACCCCATTCCCTACTCCCCCATCCCCTACTCCCCCATCCCCTACTACCCCATTCCCTACTCCCACATTCCCTACTCTCCCATTTCATACTACCCCATTCCCTACTCCCTTATCCCCTACTACCCCATTCCCTACTCCCCCATCCCCTACTCCCCCATCCCATACTCCCCCATTCCCTACTCCCCCATCCCCTACTCCCCCATTCCCTACTACCCATCCCACCCCATTCCCTACTACCCCATTCCCTACTCCCCCATCCCCTACTCCCCCATTCCCTACTCCCCCATTCCCTACTACCCCATTCCCTACTCCCCCATTCCCTACTCCCCCATTCCCTACTACCCCCATTTCATACTACCCCATTCCCTACTACCCCATTCCCTACTCCCCCATTCCCTACTACCCCATTCCCTACTCCCCCATTCCCTACTACCCATCCCACCCCATTCCCTACTCCCCCATCCCCTACTACCCATCCCACCCCATTCCCTACTACCCCATTTCCTACTCCCCCATCCCTACTACCCCATTCCCTACTCCCCCATTCCCTACTACCCATCCCACCGCATTCCCTACTCCCCGATCCCCTACTACCCCATTCCCTACTCCCCATCCCACCCCATTCCCTACTACCCCATCCCCTACTACCCATCCCACCCCATTCCCTACTACCCCATTTCCTACTCCCCCATCCCTACTACCCCATTCCCTACTCCCCCATTCCCTACTACCCATCCCACCGCATTCCCTACTCCCCGATCCCCTACTACCCCATTCCCTACTCCCCATCCCACCCCATTCCCTACTACCCCATTCCCTACTCCCACATTCCCTACTCTCCCATTTCATACTACCCCATTCCCTACTCCCCCATCCCTACTACCCCATTCCCTACTCCCCCATCCCCTACTCCCCCATCCCCTACTACCCCATTCCCTACTCCCACATTCCTTACTCTCCCATTTCATACTACCCCATTCCCTACTCCCTTATCCCCTACTACCCCATTCCCTACCCCCCATCCCCTACTCCCCCATCCCATACTCCCCCATTCCCTACTCCCCCATCCCCTACTCCCCCATTCCCTACTACCCATCCCACCCCATTCCCTACTCCCACATTCCCTACTCTCCCATTTCATACTACCCCATTCCCTACTCCCCCATCCCTACTACCCCATTCCCTACTCCCCCATCCCCTACTCCCCCATCCCCTACTACCCCATTCCCTACTCCCACATTCCCTACTCTCCCATTTCATACTACCCCATTCCCTACTCCCTTATCCCCTACTACCCCATTCCCTACTCCCCCATCCCCTACTCCCCCATCCCATACTCCCCCATTCCCTACTCCCCCATCCCCTACTCCCCCATTCCCTACTACCCATCCCACCCCATTCCCTACTACCCCATTCCCTACTCCCCCATCCCCTACTCCCCCATTCCCTACTCCCCCATTCCCTACTACCCCATTCCCTACTCCCCCATTCCCTACTCCCCCATTCCCTACTACCCCCATTTCATACTACCCCATTCCCTACTACCCCATTCCCTACTCCCCCATTCCCTACTACCCCATTCCCTACTCCCCCATTCCCTACTACCCATCCCACCCCATTCCCTACTCCCCCATCCCCTACTACCCATCCCACCCCATTCCCTACTACCCCATTTCCTACTCCCCCATCCCTACTACCCCATTCCCTACTCCCCCATTCCCTACTACCCATCCCACCGCATTCCCTACTCCCCGATCCCCTACTACCCCATTCCCTACTCCCCATCCCACCCCATTCCCTACTACCCCATTCCCTACTCCCACATTCCCTACTCTCCCATTTCATACTACCCCATTCCCTACTCCCCCATCCCTACTACCCCTTTCCCTACTCCCCCATCCCCTACTCCCCCATCCCCTACTACCCCATTCCCTACTCCCACATTCCCTACTCTCCCATTTCATACTACCCCATTCCCTACTCCCTTATCCCCTACTACCCCATTCCCTACTCCCCCATCCCCTACTCCCCCATCCCATACTCCCCCATTCCCTACTCCCCCATCCCCTACTCCCCCATTCCCTACTACCCATCCCACCCCATTCCCTACTACCCCATTCCCTACTCCCCCATCCCCTACTCCCCCATTCCCTACTCCCCCATTCCCTACTACCCCATTCCCTACTCCCCCATTCCCTACTACCCCATTCCCTACTCCCCCATTCCCTACTACCCCCATTCCATACTACCCCATTCCCTACTACCCCATTCCCTATTCCCCCATTCCCTACTACCCCATTTCATACTACCCCATTCCCTACTACCCCATTCCCTACTCCCCCATGCCCTACTACCCCATGCCCTACTCCCCCATGCCCTACTCCCCCATCCCATACTCCCCCATTCCCTACTCCCCCATCCCCTACTCCCCCATTCCCTACTACCCATCCCACCCCATTCCCTACTCCCCCATCCCCTACTACCCATCCCACCCCATTCCCTACTCCCCCATCCCTACTCCCCCATTCCCTACTCCCCCATTCCCTACTACCCATCCCCCCCCTTTCCCTACTCCCCCATTCCCTACTACCCCATTCCCTACTCCCCCATCCCCTACTCCCCCATCCCTACTCCCCCATTCCCTACTACCCATCCCACCCCATTCCCTACTCCCCCATCCCCTACTCCCCTATCCCCTACTACCCATCCCACCCCATTCCCTACTCCCCCATCCCCTACTCCCCCATCCCTACTCCCCTATCCCCTACTACCCCATTCCCTACTCCCCCATTCCCTACTACCCCATGCCCTACTCCCCCATGCCCTACTCCCCCATCCCCTACTCCCCCATTCCCTACTCCCCCATCCCCTACTCCCCCATTCCCTACTCCCCCATTCCCTACTACCCATCCCACCCCATCCCCTACTCCCCCATTCCCTACTACCCATCCCACCCCATCCCCTACTCCCCCATTCCCTACTACCCATCCCCCCCCTTTCCCTACTCCCCCATCCCCTACTACCCCATTCCCTACTCCCCCATCCCCTACTCCCCCATCCCTACTCCCCCATTCCCTACTACCCATCCCACCCCATTCCCTACTCCCCCATCCCCTACTCCCCCATCCCTACTCCCCTATCCCCTACTACCCATCCCACCCCATTCCCTACTCCCCCATCCCTACTCCCCTATCCCCTACTACCCATCCCACCCCATTCCCTACTCCCCCATCCCCTACTCCCCCATCCCTACTCCCCCATCCCCTACTACCCCATTCCCTACTCCCCCATTCCCTACTACCCATCCCACCCCATTCCCTACTCCCCCATCCCCTACTACCCCATTCCCTACTCCCCCATTCCCTACTACCCCATTCCCTACTCCCCCATTCCCTACTCCCCCATTCCCTACTACCTCATTCCCTACTCCCCCATTCCCTACTACCTCATTCCCTACTACCCAATTCCCTTCTCCCCCATTCCCTACTACCCAATTCCCTACTCCCCCATTCCCTACTACAACATTCCCTACTACCCCATTCCCTACTCCCCCATTCCCTACTCCCCCATTCCCTACTCCCCCATTCCCTACTACCCATCCCACCCCATTCCCTACTCCCCCATCTCCTACTCCCCCATCCCATACTCCCCCATTCCCTACTACCCATCCCACCCCATTCCCTACTCCCACTTTCCCTACTACCCATCCCACCCCATTCCCTACTACCCCATTCCCTACTGTAACGGTTTTGACTTGAGGTTATTTTTTTATAGGGGTGCCAGGTAGGTTGTGCCTACCAGAGAAAACATTGGTTTCTCCTTTTAGTTTGGGAGGGAATGAGTCCCATCTGGTCCGTTAAGTCTACACCATACAAAGGACTTATGTAAACGTCAGAAGGGAAATCAACTTTTCATAAACCCTTAAAACATTGAAAGAACTTCAAAAACAACTATTCTTTTGCGTGGGTTGTATTAGCAACATCAATGGATTACACACACATAATAATATAATACAATGAGTTCTGGTTCCTCCAGAAATGTCCTGTACCTCGGGCCTAAAAAGAGTCCCGCCCGGTAAAGGAGTTCAGTGAACTCAAGTGACTTTGGTCACGCAATGTTGGTCCGTTCATTCCGTGTAGCGTAAACCCAGTATTAAATTATACAATCAATATAACCATTTTACCACAGAACTTTAAAGCGTATCTGCTCTTACTAATTCCTCAACTACATCTAACTACATAAATCAGCACCGTATACATCATATCAAAACAAATGAAATACCGTATACAAAAAAGGTGGTAGTCAGTCGGTCAGTCAGACAATCCAATCCGCCAACAGATCTCCAGCGGAGAAAGGCCACGAAGAATAGAGAGGAGTAGTCCACGGACGCAAAGAGTGGATCCGATCCTGGGTAAACTCTCAAGCTACAAAACACACGTTTAACAGCAACAAAACAACCGGAATAGAGAAGCTTCGGGAACACATCCTCAGTCACGTCTCCATCACAAAACGCCCCTTTTGCGCAGCTGATGCTGGCTATTTAATTGGGAATTAAAGGGAAAGCACCCTATTGGAAGGAGAAGCACTGAGACGGCTCAAAATAATTCAGGGCCGTCACACACCCCCTCCCCTGGAAAAAGCCGACCATTGCCCTGGAAGGCACATCTTGTTCGGGGAAACCGAGAAAAGTCTCCTCACTTTCCTCTTCAAAGATATCCAAGATCTTGCGGCGCTCAATCGCCTCCAATTCCTCAGCCGAGGGGTAACAGGCCTTAAGGCGTGAGACATGGACAACGCGCATATCTTCACCTGTGTCCTCTTTCACCACTCGGTAGTTCAAAGGGCCCATCTGCTCCACAATCCTATATGGTCCTTGCCATTTAGGAGCGAGCTTGGCAGAGAAGAATTGTTCAGCTTTCGAGTAAGGATGAGAGCGAAGCCACACCCGATCACGAAGCTGAAACTGCATGTCTCGTCTGTTCTTATCATAATTTCTCTTCTGCTTGAGTCGAGCCTGGGTCATGTTCTTTGAGACAAGAGCTCTCAAGTCATGGAGATGGACTACCTGGTCATAGCAAGCAGCGTCTGGAGTAATCTGCTGGGGCTGTAGCACCATATCCAAGGGTCCTCGGAGGGGACGACTTAGGTTCAGCTCTGCAGGTGTGACTCCAGTGGACTCTTGCACAGCAGAATTCAGGGCAAATCGAAACTCGTGAAGGTGCTTGTCCCAGTGTTTGTGCTGGGTCCCTACATAGGAAGCAATCATTGTCTTCAAGGTTCGATTTACTCTCTCAGTGAGATTGGTCTGTGGGTGATAGGCCGTGGTCAACTTCTGTCTCAGGTTCCATCTTTGGCAGGTCTCCTCAAAGAGATCAGAGACAAATTGGGAACCTCGATCAGACAGGATGTAATCAGGCACTCCCCAGCGAGTCAGGATCTCTTTCGTAAGGATGTTAGAGACGGTCCTTGCTGTGGCCTGACGCAGGGAAAAGAGTTCCACCCACTTTGAATAATAATCAACAAAAACAAGCATGTACACATTCTGATTGGAGCTTCTAGGAAATGGACCCATCAAATCCACTCCTAGCATTTCCCAAGGTCGGGTAACCACCGTTTGCTGCAACTTGCCAGCAGGCTTTCTACCTTCAGGTTTGTACATTTGACAAACCTGACAGTTTCGGATGTGTGACTTCACATCCATGCTCAGATGTGGCCAGTACAGTAACGCTTGCAACCGCTTGTAGGTTTTGAACCTGCCCAAATGACCAGCTAATGGGTCTTCATGGAAATGTTGAAGCAGTTGTAGGCGTAGAGTTTCAGGTATGTACAATTGGTAGAGGGTTCTGTGTGGTAGTTGTACAACACGGTAGACTTTGTCTTCCAGGATGGTCAGCTTTGTGGTAGGATTGACCATCTTTTCTCCATCTTCCAGGATAGTCTGGTACAAAGCCTGTACTTCTGGATCATCCTGTTGGGCTTTCCATATGGTCTCATCAGAGATGGGAAAGTCTGCTTTGGGCGAGTCTCGACTGCTTGACAGGACAGTAGCACATGTAAGATGAGGGCCACCGTTGCCACAAGCAGGAGCTCTGGATAAGGCATCTGGAACAGTGTTGTATTTTCCTTTCCTGTATTCTACTGCAAAGGTGAACTCTTGCAAACGTAGAGCCCATCTTATGAGTCTGGTGCTTGGTTTGTTGGTCTTGAACACCCACACAAGGGAGGAATGGTCAGTGACCACAGTGAAGTGTCTTCCCTCCAGGTAGTACCTCCACTTTTCCAAAGCCCAGACAACTGCAAGGCACTCTTGCTCGGTTGTGGAGTAGTTCCGTTCTGCTCCATTCAATGTCCGACTGGCGAACGCTAGCACTTCTTCAGTGCCAAGTCCAGTCTGTTGGACTAGGACAGCACCAAGTCCAACATCACTTGCATCAGTGTAAACAACAAAAGGGGAATCAAAGTTGGGATGACCTAAAATGGGAGGTGTGACGAGGTGTCGTTTCAGGGTTTCAAAGGATGTCTGGCACTCTGCCGTCCATAGGAATTTCACTCCTTTTCGCTTCAACGCGTTGAGGGGTTCTGCCACCTGGGAGAAGTTCGACACAAACCGATGGTACCATCCAGCCATCCCAAGGAACCGTTGAAGGGCCTTGAGTGTGGTTGGCACAGGAAAATCTTGTACCGCCTTGGTCTTTTCAGGATCCACATGAATGCCGTCGAAAGACACAATATGGCCAAGGAACTTCAGGGAAGTTTGGCAGAAGTTGCTCTTCTTCATATTCACGGTCAGACCAGCTTCTCTTAGCTTGTCCAACACTGCTTGAAGATCTTGAAAGTGTTGTTCTCTGTTCTGGGAGTAGATAATTATATCGTCCAGGTAGACGAAACAGATCTTCCCTTTGAGCTCACCTAACGCAATCTCCATCAGTCTTTGGAAAGTGGCAGGTGCATTCTTTAATCCAAAAGGCATCACCTTAAAGGAAAACAAGCCCTCAGCACAGACAAAAGCAGTCTTGTCCTTGCTTTCCTGGTCCATCTCAACTTGCCAATAACCACTATTGAGGTCAAGGGTAGTGAACACAACAGCGCCAGACAATGACTCCAGGATCTCGTGGATGGTAGGAAAAGGATAGGCATCAGTCTGGGAAACATTGTTGGTCTTCCTATAGTCCACACAAAATCTAAGACCACCAGTCTTTTTTGGGATGAGGACAACAGGAGCAGCCCAAGGAAGACTGGTGGTCTTAGATTTTGGGGTGCCATTTTTTATGTAACGGTTTTGACTTGAGGTTATTTTTTTATAGGGGTGCCAGGTAGGTTGTGCCTACCAGAGAAAACATTGGTTTCTCCTTTTAGTTTGGGAGGGAATGAGTCCCATCTGGTCCGTCAAGTCTACACCATACAAAGGACTTATGTAAACGTCAGAAGGGAAATCAACTTTTCATAAACCCTTAAAACATTTAAAGAACTTCAAAAACAACTATTCTTTTGCGTGGGTTGTATTAGCAACATCAATGGATTACACACACATAATAATATAATACAATGAGTTCTGGTTCCTCCAGAAATGTCCTGTACCTCGGGCCTAAAAAGAGTCCCGCCCGGTAAAGGAGTTCAGTGAACTCAAGTGACTTTGGTCACGCAATGTTGGTCCGTTCATTCCGTGTAGCGTAAACCCAGTATTAAATTATACAATCAATATAACCATTTTACCACAGAACTTTAAAGCGTATCTGCTCTTACTAATTCCTCAACTACATCTAACTACATAAATCAGCACCGTATACATCATATCAAAACAAATGAAATACCGTATACAAAAAAGGTGGTAGTCAGTCGGTCAGTCAGAAAATCCAATCCGCCAACAGATCTCCAGCGGAGAAAGGCCACGAAGAATAGAGAGGAGTAGTCCACGGACGCAAAGAGTGGATCCGATCCTGGGTAAACTCTCAGGCTACAAAACACACGTTTAACAGCAACAAAACAACCGGAATAGAGAAGCTTCGGGAACACATCCTCAGTCACGTCTCCATCACAAAACGCCCCTTTTGCGCAGCTGATGCTGGCTATTTAATTGGGAATTAAAGGGAAAGCACCCTATTGGAAGGAGAAGCACTGAGACGGCTCAAAATAATTCAGGGCCGTCACACTACTTCCCCATCCCCTACTCCCCCATTCCCTACTACCCATCCCACCCCATTCCCTACTACCCCATTCCCTCCTCCCCATCCCCTACTACCCCATTCCCTACTTCCTCATTCCCTACTACCCCATTCCCTACTCCCCCATTCCCTACTACCCCATTCCCTACTCCCCCATCCCCTACTACCCATCCCACACTCCCCCATCCCTACTCCCCTATCCCCTACTACCCCATTCCCTACTCCCCCATTCCCTACTACCCATCCCACCCCATTCCCTACTCCCCCATCCCCTACTACCCCATCCCCTACTACCCCATTCCCTACTCCCCCATTCCCTACTACCCCATCCCCTACTACCCCATTCCCTACTACCCCATTCCCTACTACCCCATTCCCTACTCCAGCATTCACTACTACCTCATTCCCTACTACCCAATTCCCTACTACCCAATTCCCTACTCACCCATTCCCTACTACCCAATTCCCTACTACCCAATTCCCTACTACCCCATTCCCTACTACCCCATTCCCTACTACCCCATTCCCTACTACCCCATTCCCTACTACCCCATCCCCTACTACCCCATCCCCTACTACCCCATCCCCTACTACCCCATCCCCTACTACCCCATCCCCTACTACCCCATCCCCTACTCCCCCATCCCCTACTCCCCCATTCCCTACTCCCCCATTCCCTACTACCCCATTCCCTACTACCCCATTCCCTACTACCCCATTCCCTACTCCCCCATTCCCTACTCCCTCATTTCATACTACCCCATTCCCTACTCCCCCATCCCCTACTACCCCATTCCCTACTCCCCCATTCCCTACTCCCCCATCCCCTACTACCAATCCCACCCCATTCCCTACTACCCCATCCCATACTACCCCATTCCCCACTCCCCCATTCCCTAATACCCTATTCCCTACTCCCCCATCCCCTACTACCCCATTCCCTACTCCCCCATTGTGATCAAATCCTTTCATGGCCATGGAGGAAGTCTCTTTAAACGGCTAAAACTAGTCTGTTTAATCAAATTTTGGTCAACACTATGAACCGGGAATAAACTCACACAGGACGATGACAGGAAGATAAGGGGTATCTGAAGCATTTCCCACTACTTTACTGGTTATCCTCAATAACATGGCCCCATACACACACCGCTAGGAATACGCTACCTAGGAACAGATCTGTGAATCTGTGTGTGTGTGTGTGTGTGTGTGTGTGTGTGTGCAGCTGCTGAGCAGATGAACATGATCTCAGCAGGGACAGAAAGTGAGGGAGTTGAGAGAAGGTCCCCGCTGGTATCAACACTGGGGGGACCTTAGTGAGCAGCCTTAGTAATCACCACGACCGTCTCCATGGAAACACGCAACACTGTAAACACTGTTCAACACATGGAACATTTGGCAGAGGAATTCAACAATTGATTTCCTTTTAATCATACCAAATATATCTACATATTTGACGGCAGAAGTAACTGTTCCATTACTTTGGGAACTGAACTGAGAAAAACAATGTGTAACATTTACAAGCTTTTTAGTTTGATCACATCAATTCACTTACATTACATTTCACTGAGAAACAGTCAGAGAAAAAGAGGGATATAATGTAGCTTTATGTAATATAATGTATATACAGTAAATAATTATATATATATATATATATATATATATATACACACTGCTGTTCAAAAGTTTGGGGTGACTTAGAAATGTCCTGGTTCTTGAAAGAAAAGCCAATGTTTTGTCCATTAAAATAACATCAAATTGATTAGAAATACAATGTAGACATTGTTCATGTTGTAAATGACCCATTGTAGCTGGAAACGGATGATTTAGGATGACATAGGCCCATTATCAGAAACCATCACTCCTGTCTTCCAATGGCACGTTGTGTTAGCTAATCCAAGTTTGTCATTTTAAAAGGCTAATTGATCATTAGAAAACCTTGAGGCTATCTTAAGGCTAGCTGGTGCTCGCTTCGGGACAGAGGAGTTAGCTAACAGTAGCCACTTGTTTGCAGCTAGCTAGGAGTAATGATTCGGTGTAATGATCCAGAGCAGCAGGAATATGGTGATATGGTAGATAGAAGCAGTCCGATATGCTCTGGGTTGATATCGCGCTGTGCAAGACTGGCAGGTGTTTTCCGAGCTAAGACTGGCTGATGCTGGGGAAAAAAAGGCCAGGACCGCTAGCTGTGGCTATCAAAGACTAGTAGCTAGTTAGCTGGCTAGCTCCTGATGGATGTTCCAGTTATAAAGAATAGAAATAGCAGATTCGTGGGTGAGGCGGGTTGCAGGAAAGTATATTTAGTTCGTAGACAGAAGTGAGATTAAGATATGTATGAAAAAAGACCAGCCATTTAGAAGGGATAAGACACGGGATAAGACAAAGACAGATATACATGTCTTACTGCGCCGCCATCTTGGTTTTTATGATTATTGACAAGTGACTATTGTAGCTGGAAACGGCAGATATTTTATGGAATATCTACATACACAGGGGCTTTAACCCCCTAAAATATTAATTAGCCCCCCCCCTAAATAAATCCCCCCCTTTTCAGCGATTTTTTTTTCCGTCAACCGTTCCATCGCATCTTAAACTTTTTACAGGGCCGGCACTAGGACCGGGGGAGGCTGCTGCTGCTGAGGCTGCTGCACGCTCTAGTGACTGTTAGACTTTCTTCAGCAAACATGGCTGACAAAAATACTAGGATGGAAGCAAATGTAAGTGATTATAACGTCATAACGAATCATTCAACAGGAATAAGTTAGTTAATGTAGAGACAAACGATTGCATTTTTTAAAATCATAAAGTTCATTTACGAAAATCGTGATTTAGCAAGCTAGCTGGCTAGATTTATGGGTGTTGTGACATGAGTATGAAATTGTAATTCTGGTTGTTTAAGGTTTTAGGGATGCGTGAAACAACCAGCAAACCAGACTGTCGTCTTGTGAAACAGTGGGTGTAAAAAATCTAGCTAGCTAAAGCATTTACTGCAAATTCAATGTTCAATTTTTGAAGCTTGCCTTGCTGATATTTGCTATGCAATGCAGATAGATTAAATAACATATGTAATAACTATGTTCCTACTCATTGTGCAGTGGAGGATACAAATACCTGTATGCCTATGTAGCGAGCTACCTAGCCGATCTGTGTATGTACTGTCATGACATCATAAATACCTCTTCCCCCCTTTTTCCTCTCTCTACCCTACTGATGTGACATTTGAAAAACCCTTGGTTAACATAGAGATTCTGGGAACATCAGAAGGTGGGGGGAAATGAACTATATTCTGGTAATCCGAACAATTGAACATATGCGGTGGTACTTAATGAATATGATGTCAGTTCGGTTGTCATCTGAGACATTCTCATCGATGATAGGATGACATAAACTCTACAATGGAAAGACTACACATCAGAGTTATAGGATTCACATGGAATTGTTGTTCAATTTGAATGTTTGAATATAGATGAATGTGGTACCTTCAGGCGTTTGGAAATTGCTCCCAAGGATGAACCAGACTTGTGGAAATCTACAAAAGAAATTCTGAGGTTTTGGCTGATTTCTTTTGATTTTCCCATGGAGATCAAGCAAAGAGTTAGTGAGTTTGAAGGTAGCCCTTGAAATACATCCACAGGTACACCTCCAATTGACTCAAATTATGTTAATTAGCCTATCAGAAGCTTCGAAATCCATCATTTTCTGGAATTTTCCAAGCTGTGTAAGGGACAGTCACCTTAGTGTATGTAAACCTCTGACCCACTGGAATTGTGATACAGTGAATTATAAGTGAAATAATCTGTCTGTAAACAATTGTTGGAAAAATTACTTGTGTCATGCACAAAGTAGATGTCCTAACCGACTTGCCAAACAATAGTTTGTTTACAAGAAATTTGTGGAGTGGTTGAAAAAGGAGTTTTACTGACTCCAACCTAAGTGTATGTAAAGGTGTACATGTAGTTATTACCATGCATGATACACCCACATTGTAGCCTGTACATTTAATAGATTTGTGTTTTTGTATTTATTATGGATCCTCACTACTCTTCTTGGGGTCCAGCAAAATTACGGCAGTTTATAACATTTTTAAACAGTACAGTACATTCACAGATTTCACAACACACTGTGTGCCCTCAGGCCCCTCCTCCACCACTACCAGGGTGGACTATTTCATCAAGTTTTTCCACTCACCACGTTTATTATGTCCTCACTCTGGTAGCCTATGGACAAACATTAAGAATAAGATACATGGTGAGTTTATGGCTATTCAGCAGCTAGTTAGCTATGTGAATTGATCATGCTACTTTGTATGCATTGTTTGTTGGCAACCTTGTACTTCAAAGTTTTTGGAACAGATTGCTGTTGGAACGTTCCACAAATGATACCCACCCCCACTACCACATATCTACATTACTATATCCATGTGTATGTATAGTGCGTTTGTTGTCGTATGTGTGTATGAGTGTGTGTGTGTAAGTAAGTGTCTGTGCCAATGTTTGTGTTGCTTCACAGTCCCCGCTGTTCCATAAGGTGTTTTTTTAATCTGTTTTTTAAATCTAGAGTTCCATGTATCCATGGCTCTATGTAGTACTGTGTGCCTCCCATAGTCTGTTCTGGACTTGGACTGTGAAGAGACCTCTGATGGCATGTCTTGTGGGGTATGCATGGGTGTCTGAGCTGTGTGCCAGTAGTTTAGACAGACAGCTCGGTGCAAATATTCACTGATCATTTACTCTACCTTGGCAAATAAAAGTGCAGTTCAGGTATGAATGTGTTTGAGATTGTTTTTCAGTCATATCCAATATTAGGAGTATTAAACTCCAGGCTTTGAATGATGATGTGTCTGCATGTATGCATTACAATTATACACTTCAACAGTGTTTACCAATATTGGTCCTGGGACATCAATGGTTACACATTGTAACTATGCAATAGACTAGAAACATGATTTAACTAGTTAAAGGCTGATTTGTAATTCATATATACAGAAATAGAATTTTAAAAACAGTACACTACACCTCCTATGCATCATGTAAATACTGTAAAACCAGTTCATCTCAATATCTAATGCCCTTCATCTGCATTGATCTGATAAACATATCCTCAATACTGACAAAACTAAACTAGTGTTTTCTAAAGCAAGAAATAGACCTCTGAACCTTTCACCTATTACTACCTGTCAGGGCAAGGAGATTGAGGTTGTAACCTCATATAAATATCTTGGAATTTTAATTGATGATGACCTCTCTTTTAAATTGCATATTCAACAATTTACAAAAAAATTGAAGCTGAAATTTGGATTTTATTTTAGGAATAAGACCTGTTTTTCTATTGAAGCCAGAAGGAGGCTAATGTCAGCTACATTTATGCCTTTACTAGACTATGGGGATATTTTATATATGAATGCTTCCGCTCAGTGTTTGAGATCAATTGACACCCTTTACCATGGCACTTTGAGATTTATTTTAAACTGCAAAACCCTTACGTACCACTGCACTTTGTATACCAGGGTTGGATGGCCTTCTCTAGTCACTCGTAGGCTCAGGCACTGGTATACTTTTATTTACAAAGCCATTTTGGGTTTACTACCATTTTATTTGTGCATTTTTATTGTTCAGAAATGTGGTGGGTACTCTCTTCGTTCGCTGGACTTTATCCTGCTAACTGTTCCAAATGTCCGAACTAAATTTGGTAAAAGGGCTTTTATGTACTCTGCGCCATTGTCTTGGATCACCTTACAAAATACTTTTAAACTGGAAGAACTTGTCCCGACTGGTATTTTTAAATCACTGATGAATGATCTTGAGACTGATTCCCTGACCTGTAGTTTTTGATTTGCTGTTTTATGATTTTGTTATACTCTTGTGAATTCTATGGTTTTTACCAGATTACTTGTAGTTTTTCATGTTGTTTGTCTGTCATTTTTGTAATGACTTGGTGCTGCCGATCTTGGCCAGGACGCTCTTGAAAACTAGATTTTAAATCTCAATGAGCCCTTCCTGGTTAAATAAAGGTAAAAAAAACAAAAAACACAGGATGGGTGTAGTATTTCATCAACTTAAATTTCAACCAGGAGAGAATGTGAAATGCTTTATTGAAAGAAGTTCATTATCCAAGTGTTATACATACATGTATTATAAATATTATAATTGTAATATAACTACAAGTTCAATCTGTACTTCAATGCACATCTGTTGTTTATAAAAAAACAGAGGAAGAAAGGGGAGGTGTGAAAGGCAGACAGGGAAGAGGTAAGAACATAGGAGCTGGGAAGGCAGCATATGATTAATGAATCACGGTGCTACCCACATATTCTCTCAGTCCATCTCAATTACATTATAGTGTCTCTTCTTCAGGCTAGGGTCTATTTTTCTCAATTTCCGCCTGACTGACTTTTCCAAAGTAAACTGCATGTAGCTCAGGCCCTGAAGCCAGGATAGGCATATAATTGGTACCATTGGAAAGTAAACACTTTGAAGTTTGTAGAAATGTTAAAATAATGTAGGAGACTAACACAATAGATATAAATCTTCTTAGAAATGCAAGAGAGAGGTCATATTGAGAATGAACTCCCTGGATGCAATTCCTATGGCTTCCACGTGGTGTCAGCAGTGTATGTTCAAGGTTTCAGGCTTGTAACTTCAAAAACGAATAAGAAATATCAGTTTTAGCAGAAGGACACAGTTTTGGAAATTCGTGTTTGCGCACGCCATGAAGACATTATACACTTGCTAAAATGGGTTCCCTATTGAATATACTTCTTTCCGTAAGAAATATTATAGTTTGATTACATTTTTAGGGTATCTGAGGAGTAAATAGAAGCATATTTTGACTTGTGAAACAAAGTTTTGGGGTAGATTTTCTATGCAAGTTGAACGAGTGGATTACTCAAATCGATGGCGCCAACTAAACAGATTTTATCTAACAAAACGACACTAGTGGGATTGCAGCCATAAGTTAAATTCTCTACAACAAAGATTTCTTAGATTTCTTAAATTTTTTATTTGCCATATATTTTTAAACTGTGCTGTGATGCTTCACAAAATAATTGAACCTTTCTATTCTCATAGCTTCTACAGATTGTAAATGAAAAATATATTTTTTTGCTAAAATAATTATTATTTTATTGATTGACTATGGCTTTTCAAATCACCCAGTATTGCTATCTGTGGCATTAGTTATAGGCAAATGTTGCAATTCTTCAGCCATTCCTGGACCTGTGACCATAAACGAGCTACATATGGACAATACCAAAATTAATGATCTAATGACTCTGTCTCCTCACAGCAGAATCTGCAGTGCTGGGAAGATTGTATCCCCCATATATATATAATATTCTATTAGTTTCAAGAATGTTGTATAGTAATTTAAATTGAAAAATTAGAAGTTTTGAATCCAGCGTTGTTTTGTGTATCAATTCATAAACCATGTGCCATGGAATGGGTACATCGAAAATCTATTCCCAATTATTTTGCAATTTATACACACAACACAGCTGTCAAAGTCAATACTTTGCAGAGGCACCTTTTGCAGCAATTACAACTGCAAGTCTCTTGGGGTATGTCTCTATAAACTTGGCACATCTAGCTACTGGGATTGTTGCCCATTCTTCAAGGCAAAACTGCTCCAGCTCCTTTTTTCATTTCACCTTTATTTAACCAGGTAGGCTAGTTGAGAACAAGTTCTCATTTACAACTGCGACCTGGCCAAGATAAAGCAAAGAAGGGTGACACAGACAACAACAAAGTTACACATGGAGTAAACAATAAACAAGCCAATAACACAATAAACAAATCAATGACACAGTAGAAAAAATAAAGTCTATATACAGTGTGCAAAAGGCATGATGAGGTAGGTAATAAATAGGCCATAGGAGCGAATAGTTACAATTTAGCAGATTAACACTGGAGTGATAAATGAGCAGATGATGATGTGCAAGTAGAGATACTGGTGTGCAAAAGAGCAGAAAAGTAAATAAAAAAAAACAGTATGGGGATGAGGTAGATAGATTGGGTGGGCTATTTACAGATGGACTATATACAGCTGCAGCGATTGGTTAGCTGCAAAGATAGTTGATGTTTAAAGTTGGTGAGGGAAATAAAATTGTGTTTGAATATATTTTATTTATTTCATTTGCGATTTTCATGAATAGGAAAAGTTTCTAGTGGTATTTATGTCCGCTGCGTTATGCTAATGCATTTGAGGCTATGATTACGCTCCCGGATACGGGTTTGCTAGTCGCAAAAGGTTAATTTTCCATTTTTATTTTATTTGGAAAGAATTCCTTACTATAATCGTCATTCAGTGGGAGAGGTTGATCCTGGACTATCGGACCACCATTTTATTACGTTTGCAATTGTAACAAATAATCTGCTCAGACCCCAACCAAGGAACATCAAAAGTCGTGCTATAAATTCACAGACAACACAAAGATTCCTTGATGTCCTTCCAGACTCCCTCTGTCTACCCAAGGATGCCAGAGGACAAAAATCAGTTAACCACCTAACTGAGGAACTCAATTTAACCTTGCGCAATACCCTAGATGCAGTTGCACCCCTAAAAACTAAAAACATTTCTCATAAGAAACTAGCTCCCTGGTACACAGAAAATACCCCGAGCTCCAAAGCAAGCTTCAAGAAAATTGGAACGGAAATGGCGCCACACCAAACTGGAAGTCTTCCGACTAGCTTGGAAAGACAGTACCGTGCAGTATCGAAGAGCCCTTACTGCTGCTCGATCTTCCTATTTTTCCAACTTAATTGAGGAAAATAAGAACAATCCGAAATTCCTTTTTGATACTGTCGCAAAGCTAACTAAAAAGCAGCATTCCCCAAGAGAGGATGGCTTTCACTTCAGCAGTAATAAATTCATGAACTTCTTTGAGGAAAAGATCATGATTATTAGAAAGCAAATTACGGACTCCTCTTTAAATCTGCGTATTCCATCAAAGCTCAGTTGTCCTGAGTCTGCACAACTCTGTCAGGACCAAGAGAGATCAAGAGAGACACTCAAGTGTTTTAGTACTATATCTCTTGATGAAAATAATCATGGCCTCTAAACCTTCAAGCTGCATACTGGACCCTATTCCAACTAAACTACTGAAAGAGCTGCTTCCTGTGCTTGGCCCTCCTATTTTGAACATAATAAACGGCTCTCCATCCACCGGATGTGTACCAAACTCACTAAAAGTGGCAGTAATAAAGCCTCTCTTGAAAAAGCCAAACCTTGACCCAGAAAATATAAAATACTATTGGCCTATATTGAATCTTCCATTCCTCTCAACATTTTTAGAAAAGGCTGTTGCGCAGCAACTCACTGCCTTCCTGAAGAGAAACTATGTATACGAAATGCTTCAGTTTGGTTTTAGACCCCATCATAGCACAGAGACTGCACTTGTGAAGGTGGTAAATTACCTTTTATTGGCATCAGACCGAGGCTCTGCATCTGTCCTCGTGCTCCTAGACCTTAGTGCTGCTTTTGATACCATTGATCACCACATTCTTTTGGAGAGATTGGAAACCCAAATTGGTCTACACCGACAAGTTCGGGCCTGGTTTAGATCTTATCTGTCGGAAAGATATCAGTTTGTCTCTGTGAATGGTTTGTCCTCTAACAAATCAACTGTACATTTCGGTGTTCCTCAAGGTTCCGTTTTAGTACCACTTTTGTTTTCACTATATATTTTAACTCTTGGGGATGTCATTCGAAAACATAATGTTAACTTTCACTGCTATGCGGATGACACACAGCTGTTCATTTCAATGAAACATGGTGAAGCCCCAAAATTGAACTCGCTAGAAGCATGTGTTTCAGACATAAGGAAGTGGATGGCTGCAAACTTTCTACTTTTAAACTCGGACAAAACAGAGATGCTTGTTCTAGGTCCCAAGAAACAAAGAGATCTTCTGTTGAATCTGGCAATTAATCTTAATGGTTGTACAGTTGTCTCAAATAAAACTTTGAAGGACCTCGGCGTTACTCTGGACCCTGATCTCTAATTTGAAGAACATATCAAGACTATTTCAAGGACAGCTTTTTTCCATCTACGTAACATTGCAAAAATCAGAAACTTTCTGTCCAAAAATGATGCAGAAAAATTAATCCATGCTTTTGTCACTTCTAGGTTAGACTACTGCAATGCTCTACTTTCCGGCTACCCGGATAAAGCACTAAATAAACTTCAGTTAGTGCTAAATACGGCTGCTAGACTACTGACTAGAACCAAAAGATTTGATCATATTACTCCAGTGCTAGCCTCCCTACACTGGCTTTCTGTCAAGGCAAGTGCTGATTTCAAGGTTTTACTGCTAACCTACAAAGCATTACATGGGCTTGCTCCTACCTATCTCTCTGATTTGGTCCTGCCGTACATACCTATACATACGCTGCGGTCACAAGACGCAGGCCTCCTAATTGTCCCTAGAATTTCTAAGCAAACAGCTGGAGGCAGGGCTTTCTCCTATAGAGCTCCATGTTTATAGAATGGTCTGCCTACCCATGTGAGAGACGCAAACTCGGTCTCAACCTTTACGTCTTTACTGAAGACTCATCTCTTCAGTGGGTCATATGATTGAGTGTAGTCTGGCCCAGGAGTGTGAAGGTGAACGGAAAGGCTCTGGAGCAACGAACTGCCCTTGCTGTCTCTGCCTGACCGGTTCCCCTCTTTCCACTGGGATTCTCTGCCTCTAACTGCCTCTGCCTCTTCTCTGCCTCTATTCTCTGCCTCTAACCCTATTACAGGGGCTGAGTCACTGGCTTACTAGGGCTCTTTCATACCGTCCCTAGGAGGGGTGCGTCACTTGAGTGGGTTGAGTCACTGATGTGATCTTCCTGTCTGGGTTGGCACACCCCCTTGGGTTGTGCCGTGGCGGAGATCTTTGTGGGCTATACTCGGCCTTGTCTCAGGATGGTAAGTTAGTGGAAAATATCCCTCTAGTGGTGTGGGGGCTGTGCTTTGGCAAAGTGGGTGGGGTTATATCCTTCCTGTTTGGCCCTGTCCGGGGTTGTCATCGGATGGGGCCACAGTGTCTCCTGACCCCTCCTGTCTCAGCCTCCAGTATTTATGCTGCAGTAGTTAATGTGTCGGGGGGCTAGGGTCAGTTTGTTATATCTGGTGTACTTTCCCTGTCCTATCTGGTGTCCTGTGTGAATTTAAGTACGCTCTCTCTAATTCTCTCTTTCTTTCTCTCTCTCGGAGGACCTGAGCCCTAGGACCATGCCTCAGGACTACCTGGCATGATGACTCCTTGCTGTCCCCAGTCCACCTGGCCGTGCTGCTGATCCAGTTTCAACTGTTCTCCCTGTGATTATTATTATTTGACCATGCTGGTCATTTATGAACATTTGAACATCTTGGCCATGTTCTGTTATAATCTCCACCCGGTACAGCCAGAAGAGGACTGGCCACTGTTACGTTCCCCAGTTTGTGTTGTAGTTTGTGTATTTGCATGTGTTTTATTTCAGGAAATGGCTTCAGCCTTTTTGTCATAATGCAACTTCATGCGTTTTTGAGACGAGGAGAGAGACTTTTGGGCTAACGCACATGCGGTGTGCAGTCTCTCCCGCATCTTACTGACATATTCCAACACATTTTTAGGGGCGCTACTGGGTGTAGGAGATAAGATATGCTCCTTAAAAACTTTCAGGGGACCCCGTGGGGTGTGTCCAAACACAAGGTCAGCAGGGCTGAACCCTAAGGACTCTTGTATCGTTTCCCTTATAGCAAATAGGACAAAGGGTACCCCCTCATCCCAATCAGTACTGGTATCCATACAATACTTGCGTAGCATTGCCTTCAGCGTCTGATGCCAGCGTTCTAGAGCCCCTTGACTCTCTGGATGATACGGACTAGAGACCTGATGGGAAATACACAATGTCTTTAACACATTTGAAAACAGTTTAGACATGAAGTTGGATCCCTGATCAGTTTGGATTACTTTAGGGAGTCCAAATGTAGAGAAGAACTTCACTAGTGCCTTCACCACAGTCTTAGCCGTTATAGTACGGAGAGGAATAGCCTCTGGGTATCGAGTAGCACTGCACATTATTGTTATTAGGAACTGGTTACCTGACCTGGTTTTCGGCAATGGACCTACACAATCAATTATCACTCTTTCAAACGGTTCCCCCACCACAGGAATCGGGCAGAGTGGCGCTCGTGGAACTGTTTGATTCACTTTCCCAGTGAGTTGACATATTGGACCACGTCAGACTTCAAACCTGGCCGGAAGAAATGACGAAGGACCCGGTTATAAGTCTTTGTGATCCCCAAGTGTCCAGACCACGCCTGGTCATGGGCGAGTGACAGCACCTGCTGTCGGAACGGTGTAGGAACAACCACTTGACGGACTTCACTCCAGTCATTAATGGTGTCATGAGATGCCCATTTACGCATCAAAACTCCTGCTTCCATAAAGTAGGCGGTCTCTCTAGTTTTAGCTTCCTCAATGGAAATTACCGAAGCAAAACACTTGCGAAGACTGGTGTCTTCTTTTTGACATTCAATCACCTTCTCAGGGGTGACAGACAAAAGAATGTCATGTAATTGGGGCACAATTTCGTTTTCCCCTGCCTTAGTTTTTACGGGAGTAAAAACTGTCGGCATTGCAGAAGGCATACTCGGTGCATGGTCTTCTACCTCAACGTTCTCAAAAATAGAACTAGCCAAATCCACCACATCTCCTAGCTTGCGAGATTGTGCCCTCGTTAACACACAAGCAGGAAAGAGATGTGGAAATGCTTGAACCAATTTCTCATCTGTAGTTCTGATTTCTGGATTGTCTACTACCTCTAACACAGGAATGACATTACCACCAGCAATATCATTCCCTAGTAGCAATGTGACTCCTTTTACTGGCAGTGTAGATACTACACCAACACGGAAACGTCCTGATACCAAGTCTGACACTAAGTGGACCCAGTGTAATGGTACAGGTATGTATGACATGTGAGCCACAATACGTTTCAGGAGACCAGGGTAAAGCATCAGTAAAGATTACTGACTGCGCCGCCCCGGTGTCTCGTAGGATTTGGATAGGCTTTTGATCAGCTTGTTCTCCTGTTAAGGAAACATAACCGGTAGAGATAAACGGAGCATAGACAGGATCCGGTTTCTCAAATGCTGAATCAACAACTCGATCCAATGGACGAGCCAAAGACTTGACTAAACCCAAACTTTTCATTTTTGGGGACGGTGACTGGGACTGTTTCGGTTTATTTTTCAAAACTGGGCAGTCCGCAATCACGTGACCCTTTTGGTGACAGTAAAAACATTCACGGATTTCATGAAAAGGCTTAGGGTTTTCAGAGGAATAGCGACCTGAACGAGGAACTGATGACGTAATCGTCCGGCCTTCAAAACGTGGTGCACCAAAGACAGTCTTGTGTGTCAAAGCGTACTCATCTGCCAACACTGCTGCTTGGGCCAATGTCACCACCTTCTGTTCATTTAAATGAACCACAATTCTATCTGGGAGGTTGCCTTTAAAGTCCTCCAACAGCATCAACTCCTTAATATCAGCAAAGGTGTTAGCTTTGCTGGCTGAACACCAGCGACTAAACAGAGACTCTTTGTCCCTAGCAAATTCAACAAATGTACGTTGAGAGAGTTTCTTGTGGTTCCTGAAGCGCTGTCTATAAGCTTCAGGCACCAACTCATAAGCCCGCAACACGGTAGTTTTAACTGTATCGTAGTGTAAACTGTCTTCCAGGGAGAGAGCAGCTACTACTTCCTGGGCTTTCCCAGACAATTTACATTGTAACAGGAGCGGCCAAACCTCGAGTGGCCAATGCAGCGCAGCGGCTACACGCTCAAACGCAGAGAAATAAGAATCAACTTCCGACTCTCGGAATGGAGGGACTAAAGCTATGTTTTTACTCACATCGAAGTGGGTTTGATGAGGAGCAGCTTGTGGAGTCGCACTGGAGCGAGCGTCTAGCTCCAGTTGTCGGATCCTCACCTCCTTGTCAGCTTCTATTCTCCTAATTTCAAGTTCAAAATTCATCTGTCTCTCTTTATCTTTTTGCTCCATTTCTAACCGAGCCAGCCTCACCTTCAGCCTAGCAGTTCCATCTGAACGACCCGAAGCAGAAGATAAAGGATCGAATCGGGGCAATGTAAAAGGGGTACGAGGAACCCCTTCCTCCGCCTTGTCCTCCGACTTGGCATCAGAAGGTCTACCCGTCTCCTCTCCTTGCTATGAGAGAATCCGTTCTCTCACTAAACCCTCCCTGACTAGCAACAAAAGCTCAGCCTTTAGGGCTTTCTCAGGGAAAACAAATCCATAATGGTCAGCAATAGCTATAAGGTCTACTTTACGAAACCTACCCAAACAATCAATAGAGGGCGCTTCAAAAAACTTGGAGATGGCTGAGGCAGCCATCTTATACAATGCAGTCTCCTGAACACACTAACTAAACAAGTCATCCAAACTCACAACCTACCATCACACCTCAATCACTAACCACAGAGAGCTCAGAGCAGCAGGGTCCGGTGGGTTTAATGGAAAAATCCCGGATGAGCCCCCATTATGTTACGCACGCCTCTATGAAGAGGGAACGCAACCCCCTGCAACAACTAAACTCTCTGTGAAGCGAAAGAGGTATGGACTGTAGGTGCGCGTAAGAATGACAACAGGCAGAATGTGGTACCGTTTTACAAGGACTTGAAGCCATTTGTGATAGAGTTTTTGCTAGAGGTTGATTTTGCTGGGAGTTCATTGCTGAGAGTGGGTATGTTCTGAGTTTGTTGCTCAGGTAGAGCTTAGTTGATGTCCTTTGTTTCTTAGTTTGTTTGTAAAATTGTGTAATATTCTGTTTCATTTGTTCCCAGGGGGGAAGGGGAAGGCACCTTGGGAGTGCTTAGGCAAGAGGCCCGCGGGCATACATATACCCGTAGTATATTCACTGTCTAGGCACACTAGGTAAGACCTGGGCGGACCACTCCCTGTATTTTGGTTAGGGCACCAGGTGGTGCTAAATTAGGTAAGTAGTGGGTAGGCAGGTAAGATAGGAGAGGGGGGGGCTTTGAGATTTACTTTCTTTGCTTTGGTTCCGTCCAGCCCCTTTTCCCCATATTACCGTGTACAGGAATAAAGTCCTTGTAAAACGGTACCACATTCTGCCTGTTGTCATTCTTACTCGCACCTACAGTCCATACCTCTTTCGCTTCACAGAGAGTTTAGTTGTAGCAGGGGGTTGCGTTCCAGCCACCCCACATAGCCTGGTTCCTCTCTAGGTTTCTTCCTAGGTTTTGGCCTTTCTATGGAGTTTTTCCTAGCCACCGTGCTTCTACACCTGCATTGCTTCCTGTTTGGGGTTTTAGGCTGGGTTTCTGTACAGCACTTTGAGATATCAGCTGATGTACGAAGGGCTATATAAATAAATTTGATTTTATTTGATTGAGGTACTTAACACTGTGTTATAGTCTCCTACCATAATGATTAGTTATTTTGTTGCCTGTAAGTTCAATAAATTGGTATAAATGTTTCAGAAGAAGTGTGGATTATCCTGATTTGGACCATATAGATTAATGAACCAAATCATTTTTTCATCCACTTTCATATTCAAAAGGATCCACCTTCCCTGTGAATCATTCCTGACTATTTGCACATTCAGATCTAAATTTTTGTTAATTAATATCATCACACCCTTTGAGTTCCTTTTTCCATGCAACTTCATCTAAGGATGTAGAGTGAGTTTCCTGTAAACAGTATATGTTATATTCATTTTCTTTTAGCCATGTAAAGACTGAACTTTTTATTTATAATCTTCCAAACCATTACAATTATAACTGGCTATACTTATTTCACCCCTTACCATAACTAGATACTATTATCAGGCTAAATCGACCATAATTAGAGCTTGTAAAGTTATTGCCATCAGAGGTATTATGAAGGTCAAAACTAGAGCTTTCAAATGTCTGATATTTAGAATTCAAGAAATAGGTTCTAGCAATATTTGTTTTATTCCATTGCCTGTTTGCCTGTGAGCCAATGCCACAGATGTTAGAAAATTGAGTCAAGATATATGTGTAACAAATCTGAGTAGGTTGGTGTGTATGATATTGGATATGATATAGTGAGAGTGTGTAAAATGTCTGTATAAGAGTAAGATAATGTGTAATAACCAATAGCCAATTTGCATGGTTGAGTGTCTATGTGTGTAACATGTAGTGCGTACAGCCTTAATATTCATGATGATAATTGTAATCCATATCGTATCACCATCATAGTTGCATCATAATTACCTTTAACATAATTGAAAAACACATCCCAGCATTTCCATAGCAATTGACGTTTCACATGACCATGAAAGAGACCTTGCATTACTCTGGAGACGGCTTCACTACAGTGCAAATTTATTCCGTACAATATGTTATTATTCCCCAATGACCCTACTCTGATATCGTCCCCTTGCTTGTTGTAAACATATATAAACTTGTAGACAAATACATAAAAAAGATAGACAAACAATAAACACATTAAATTATAAAACAGTTCTCGACAATAGAGAAGGAGAGAAGAGGAAAGAGAGAGCGAGATCAGGTGTGTATGAATAAGTCTGTATGTGTAAGCAGGCATGTAATTGAGTATGTGTTCATATCCACTTCATAATGTTCAGATATTTTATAGTTCCCTGTAGAATGTATTATTTGTCTCTACCTTCTTGCCCTTTGTGCTGTTGTCTGTTTTTACCATGTTGTGTTGCTACCATGTTGTGGTCATGTTGTGTTACTACCACACTCTGTTGTCATGTGTTGTTACCATGCTATGTTGTTGTCTCTACCTTCTTGCCCTTTGTGCTGTTGTCTGTTTTTACCATGTTGTGTTGCTACCATGCTCTGTTGTCATGTGTTGTTACCTTGCTATGTTGTTGTCTTCGGTCTCTCTTGTCGTGGTGTGGTTTGTCCTGTATTTATATTTCTATTCCCCCGTCCCCGCTGGAGGCCTTTTGCCGTCATTGTAGATAAGAATTTGTTAAAGAGGTAAAAAATATATATATATATATGTTGTTGTCTCTACCTTCTTGCCCTTTGTGCTGTTGTCTGTGCCCAATAATGTTTTTATTGATCACATTTTTACTAATACTGTAGAACTTTGTTCAAAAGCTGTATCCGTACCAAAACCTACTTTGGCCACCATTCCTTCAAGTTCTCTGCTGCCTATCACTCCAGTGTTAATTTGCTTAATTGTAATTACTTCTCTCTTATGGTCTATTTATAGCCTTACCTCCTCACACCATTTGCACATTATTAAGACTTATTTCTATTGTGTACGTTTGTTTATTCCATTATTCCAACTCTGTGTTGTTGTTTCTGTCGCACTGCCTTGCTTTATGTTGGCCAGCTTGCAGTTGTTAATGAGAACTTGTTCTCAACTGGCCTACCTGATTAAACTCAGTACTTTGTGGAAGCACCATTCTTCTCTGGAGATCCTCTCAAGCTCTGTCAGTTTAGATGGGGAGCATCGCTGCAGACCTACAGTTGAAGTCAGAAGTTAGCATGCACTGGAATTAAAGCTCGTTTTTCAACCACTCCACAAATTTCTTGTTAACAAACTAAAGTTTTGGCAAGTCGGTTAGGACATCTACTTTGTGCATGACACAAGACCAACAATTTTTTAAAGACAGATTATTTCACTTATAATTCCCTGTATCACTATTCCAGTGGGTCAGAAGTTTACATACACTAAGTTGACTGTGCCTTTAAACAGCTTGGAAAATTCCAGAAAGGGATGTTATGGCTTTAGAAGCTTCTGATAGGCTATTTGAGTCAATTGGAGGTGTACCTGTGGATGCACTTCAGGGCCTACCTTCAAAAAACTCAGTGCCTCTTTGCTTGACATCATGGGAAAATCAAAAGAAATCAGCCAAGACCTCAGAAGAAAAATTGTAGACCTCCACAAGACTGGTTCAATTTCCAAAAGCCTGAAGGTACCGTGTTCATCTGTACAAACAATAGTATGCAAGTATGAACACCATGGGACCATGCAGCAGTCATACCGCTCAGGAAGGAGACACGTTCTGTCTCCTAGAGATGAACGTACTTTGGTGCGAAAAATGCAAATCAATCCCAGAACAACAGCAAAGGACCTTGTGAAGATGCTGGAGGAAACAGGTACAAAAGTATCTATATCCACAGTAAAACGAGTCCTTTATTGCCATAACCTGAAAGGCCGCTAAGCAAGGAAGAAGCCACAGACTACGGTTTGCAACTACACATGAGGACAACGATTGCTTTTTGGAGAAATGTCCTCTGATCTGATGAAATAAAAGTAGAACGATTTGGCAATAATGACCTTCTTATGTTTGGAGGAAAAAGGGGGATTCTTGCAAGCCCAATCGTGAAGCATGGGGGTGACAGCATCATGTTGTGGGGATGCTTTGCTGCAGGAGGGACTGGTGCACTTCACAATATAGATGGCTTCATGAGGTAGGAAAGTTATGTGGATATATTGAAGCAACATCTCAAGACATCAGTTGGGAAGGTCGCTAATGACCCCAAGCATACTTCCAAAGTTGTGGCAAAATGGTGTAAGGACAACAAAGTCAACGTTTTGGAGTGGCCATCACAAAGTCCTGACCTCAAGCCTATAGAAAATGTGTGGGCAGAACTGAAAAAGCGTGTGCGAGCAAGGAGGCCTACAAACCTGACTCAGTTACACCAACTCTGTCAGGAGGAATGGGCCAAAATTCACCCAACTTATTGTGGGAAGCTTGAGGAAGGCTACCCAAAATGTTTGACCCAAGTTAAACAATTTAAAGGCAATGCTACAAAATCATAATTGAGTGTATGTAAACTTCTGACCCACTGGGAATATGATGAATTAAATACATGCTGAAATAAATAATTCTCTGTACTATTATTCTGACATTTCACATTCCTAAAATTAAGTGGTGATCCTAACTGACCGAAGACAGAATTTTTACGTGGATTAAATGTCATGAATTGTGAAAAACTGAGTTTGAATGTATTTGACTAAGGTGAATGTAAACTTCCGACTTCAACTGTATTTTCAGGTCTCCCCATTGACGTCCAATCGGGTTCAAGTCTGGGCAACTCAAGGACATTCACAGACTTGTCCCGAAGCCACTCCTGCATTGTCTTGACTGTGTGCTTAGGGTTGTTGTCCTGTTGGGAAGGTGAACCTTCACCACAGTCTGAGGTCCTGAACACTCTGGAGCAGGTTTTCCATCAAGGATATCTCTGTACATTGCTCTGTTCATCTTTCCCTCAATCCTGACTAGTCTCCCAGTCCCTGCCGCTGAAAAACATCCCCATAGCATGATGCTGCCACCACCATGCTTCAGTGTAGTAATGGTGCCATGTTTCCTCCAGACGTGACTCTTGGTATTCAGAGCAGAGAGTTCCATCTTGGTTTCATCAGACCATAGAATATTGTTTGTTTCTATGGTCTGAGAGTCTTTTAGGTGCTTTGGGTTCTTAGGTGCATCGGGTTCTCGGTAACCTCCCTGACCATGGCCCTTCTCCCCTGATTGCTAATTTTGGCCAGGCTGCCAGCTCTAGGAAGACTTTTGGTGGTTCCAAACTTCTTCCATTTAAGAATGATGGATGCCATTGTGTTCTTGGGGTCATTCAATGCTGTAGAAATGTTTTGATACCCTTCCCCAGATCTGTGCCGACACAATCCTGTCTCGGAGCTCTACGGACATTTCCTTCAACCTTATGGCTTGGTTTTTGCTCTGACATCCACTGTCAACTGTGGGACCTTATATAGACAGGTGTGCCTTTCCAAATAATCAATTGAATTTACCACCAGTGGACTCCAATCAAGTTGTAGAAACATCTCATTTTCAAGTCTCATATCAATACTTATGAATACTTATGTAAATAAGGTATTTCTGTTTCTGAAAAATTTCTAAAAACCTGTTTTCACTTTGTCATTATTGGGTATTGTGTTTAGTTTGATGAGATGTTTTATTTATTTTTAAACCATTTTAGAATAAGGCTGTAACGTAACAAAATGTGTAAAAAGTCTCAAACTAAACACTCTAATGTACTTTTCCTCTTGCTCGGTTGTGCACTGGGGCCTCCCACTCCTCTTTCTATTCTGCTTAGCGCCAGTTTGCTCTGTTCTGTGAAGGGAGTAGTATACAGCGTTGTACGAGATCTTCAGTTTCTTGGCAATTTCTCAGAACAAGAATAGACTGATGAGTTTCAGAATAAAGTTTTATATTTCTGGCTATTTTGAGCCTGTAATCGAACCCACAAATGCTGATGCTCCAGATACTCAACTAGTCTAAAGAAGACCAGTTGTATTGATTCTTAATCAGGACAACAGTTTTCAGCTGTGCTAACATAATTGCAAATGGGTTTTCTAATGATCAATTAGCCTTTTAAAATTATAAACTTGATTAGCTTACACAACTTGCCATTGAAACACAAGAGTGATGGTTGCTGATAATGGTCCTCGGTACGCCTATGTAGATATTCCATTAAACAATCAGCTGGTTCCATCTACAATAGTCATTTACAACATTAACAATGTCTACACTGTATTTCTGATCAATTTGATCTCATTTTAATGGCAAAAAATGTGATTTTCTTTCAAAAACAAGGACATTTCTAAGTGACTCCAAACTTTTGAATGGTAGTGTGTGTAATCTATATATACACACACACTACATATATATATATATATACATAGCCATATAGTTTACTGTATATATGGTTCTGGAGAGGACTAAAGCCATATAGTATACCGTCTATATATTTCTATAGAGGACTACAGCAGTATATACACATACACATGGACTACAGCAGTATATACACACGGAGAGGACTACAGCAGTATGTACACATGGAGAGGACTACAGCAGTATATACACATGGAGAGGAATACAGCAGTATATACATATGGAGAGGACTACAGCAGTATATACACACGGAGAGGACTACAGCAGTATATACATATGGAGAGGACTACAGCAGTATGTACACACGGAGAGGACTACAGCAGTATGTACACACAGAGAGGACTACAGCAGTATGTACACATGGAGAGGACTACAGCAGTATATACATATGGAGAGGACTACAGCAGTATGTACACACGGAGAGGACTACAGCAGTATGTACACACAGAGAGGACTACAGCAGTATGTACACATGGAGAGGACTACAGCAGTATGCATATGAAGCACACATAAACAACACAACACACCCATGGATAACGAGACAAAACAAAGATGGAGGACAGACGGGGTCACACTCAGCCAGCAGAGATTATACTTCCCGAAGACAGTCAGTCAATCTGTTTTACTGTGAAACCAAACACTGACACAATGAGTGTCATTCAGCATTCAGCTAGTCATCCTGCTAGGCTACAGCCCACAAGGTTCAGTCTTCAGCCCGCTAGGCTAGCATAGAATCCCACCCTTTTCCTATACCTGTCCTTCAAATCAAAACATGAGTGGATGTGAAACCATATTAAACAGCGGTAGGGTTCAGCCAGACTGCTGGGTGGAGGTGAATCCATATTAAACAGCTGTCGGTTTCAGCCAGACTGCTGGGTGGAGGTGAATCCATATTAAACAGCTGTAGGGTTCAGCAAAACTGCTGGGTGGAGGTGAATCCATATTAAACAGCGGTAGGGTTCAGCCAGACTGCTGGGTGGAGGTGAATCCATATTAAACAGCTGTAGGTTTCAGCCAGACTGCTGGGTGGAGGTGAATCCATATTAAACAGCTGTAGGTTTCAGCCAGACTGCTGGGTGGAGGTGAATCCATATTAAACAGCTGTAGGGTTCAGCCAGACTGCTGGGTGGAGGTGAATCCATATTAAACAGCTGTAGGTTTCAGCCAGACTGCTGGGTGGAGGTGAATCCATATTAAACAGCTGTAGGGTTCAGCCAGACTGCTGGGTGGAAGTGAATCCATATTAAACAGCGGTAGGGTTCAGCAAAACTGCTGGGTGGAGGTGAATCCATATTAAACAGCGGTAGGGTTCAGCAAAACTGCTGGGTGGAGGTGAATCCATATTAAACAGCTGTAGGTTTCAGCCAGACTGCTGGGTGGAGGTGAATCCATATTAAACAGCTGTAGGTTTCAGCCAGACTGCTGGGTGGAGGTGAATCCATATTAAACAGCTGTAGGTTTCAGCCAGACTGCTGGGTGGAGGTGAATCCATATTAAACAGCTGTAGGGTTCAGCAAAACTTCTGGGTGGAGGTGAATCCATATTAAACAGCGGTAGGGTTCAGCCAGACTGCTGGGTGGAGGTGAATCCATATTAAACATCTGTAGGGTTCAGCCAGACTGCTGGGTGGAGGTGAATCCATATTAAACAGCTGTAGGGTTCAGCCAGACTGCTGGGTGGAGGTGAATCCATATTAAACAGCGGTAGGGTTCAGCCAGACTGCTGGGTGGAGGTGAATCCATATTAAACAGCTGTAGGTTTCAGCAAGAATCCTGGGTGGAGGTGAATCCATATTAAACAGCTGTAGGGTTCAGCCAGACTGCTGGGTGGAGGTGAATCCATATTAAACAGCGGTAGGGTTCAGCCAGACTGCTGGGCGTAGGTGAATCCATATTAAACAGCGGTAGGGTTCAGCCAGACTGCTGGGTGGAGGTGAATCCATATTAAACAGCGGTTGGGTCAGGCCAGACTGCTGGGTAGAGGTGAATCCATATTAAACAGCGGTAGGGTTCAGCCAGACTGCTGGGTGGAGGTGAATAAATATTAAACAGCGGTAGGTTTCAGCCAGACTGCTGGGTGGAGGTGAATCCATATTAAACAGCTGTAGGTTTCAGCCAGACTGCTGGGTGGAGATGAATCCATATTACCCAGCGATAGGGTTCAGCCAGACTGCTGGGTGGAGGTGAATCCATATTAAACAGCGGTTGGGTCAGGCCAGACTGCTGGGTAGAGGTGAATCCATATTAAACAGCGGTAGGGTTCAGCCAGACTGCTGGGTGGAGGTGAATCCATATTAAACAGCGGTAGGTTTCAGCCAGACTGCTGGGTGGAGGTGAATCCATATTAAACAGCTGTAGGTTTCAGCCAGACTGCTGGGTGGAGGTGAATCCATATTAAACAGCGGTAGGGTTCAGCCAGACTGCTGGGTGGAGGTGAATCCATATTAAACAGCTGTAGGTTTCAGCCAGACTGCTGGGTGGAGGTGAATCCATATTAAACAGCTGTAGGGTTCAGCAAAACTGCTGGGTGGAGGTGAATCCATATTAAACAGAGGTAGGGTTCAGCCAGACTGCTGGGTGGGGGTGAATCCATATTAAACAGCTGTAGGTTTCAGCCAGACTGCTGGGTGGAGGTGAATCCATATTAAACAGTGGTAGGGTTCAGCCAGACTGCTGGGTGGAGGTGAATCCATATTAAACAGCTGTAGGTTTCAGCCAGACTGCTGGGTGGAGGTGAATCCATTTAAACAGCTGTAGGGTTCAGCAAAACTGCTGGGTGGAGGTGAATCCATATGAAACAGCGGTAGGGTTCAGCCAGACTGCTGGGTGGAGGTGAATCCATATTAAACAGCTGTAGGGTTCAGCCAGACTGCTGGGTGGAGGTGAATCCATATTAAACAGCTGTAGGGTTCAGCCAGACTGCTGGGTGGAGGTGAATCCATATTAAACAGCTGTAGGGTTCAGCCAGACTGCTGGGTGGAGGTGAATCCATATTAAACAGTGGTAGGGTTAGGCCAGACTGCTGGGTGGAAGTTGAGGTGAATCCATAAAGAGGTCCAGAGTTAGGCTATGTTCTGTTTTCCTTCCCCACCGAGACAGACACGGTTTTATCCAGTTTAAACTAGACTGAACCGGTCAGTAGAACAGTAAACTAGTGTGAAGTAGTTTGGAGCACAGTGATCCACTTTGAACCAGTCTGATCTGGTTTGTCTCTATGAAGCACAGTGACTAACCCAGCTGAGATCCGGTCGGTAGATACAGAACTCTGCTGTGGAACCAGAACCAGCCAGGTAGAATCCTCACAGTTGTAATCCAAAGGTAACCAGATAAATATACACTGATAAGCCTAATAACTAAAACAAGCTTTGATGGGCTTATTGATCAGAATAGTGAAACTATACCACAGGTCTGCTACGTAAATAGAGTATAATACTGCCTTATGGAAGCATGGTCTGATAACAACAATAATAACAACAGTGGATTATATTATTATCATTATTTATACAAAATACATTAATATGCATGATATACACAAAGCAAAGTGACTAAATTAGTCAATGCTTTAATAATTGGCACAGTTATTTATGTCTGTTATTGTACAGAGGCAATGAGCTATCAATATCACAGTGAAATGACACCTACGGCTAGGCTGCATTATAACACTGGAGCAGCTGCTAGCTTTGTCTATAGACGGCTGTCATGTTGGTCTACACATTCTAAAGTCAGGTTGCTACTATTGAGAAACACTTTCTGCTCCGGACAACACTAGTAGGCAAGTAATAACTTAATAACATATGTCATATAGATTCCCAGGAATTCCTTGATTGATAGAAAACAGAAAATAGATAAAGATTTAGATAGATGTATATTTTAAATAGCCATGGTGTTGACTTGCTTTGTGTTGCTTGGTAAGGAGAAGAAAGACAATGTAGATATCATTTTTCAATCAGCTGTACTAAAGGATCAGTCTAGAGGAACCAGTCTTTAGTTAAATCAGCTGTACTAACGGATCAGTCTAGAGGAACCAGTCTTTAGTTAAACAAGCCGTACTAAAGGATCAGTCTAGAGGAACCAGTCTTTAGTTAAATCAGCTGTACTAACGGATCAGTCTAGAGGAACCAGTCTTTAGTTAAACAAGCCGTACTAAAGGATCAGTCTAGAGGAACCAGTCTTTAGTTAAATCAGCTGTACTAACGGATCAGTCTAGAGGAACCAGTCTTTAGTTAAATCAGCTGTACTAACGGATCAGTCTAGAGGAACCAGTCTTTAGTTAAATCAGCTGTACTAACGGATCAGTCTAGAGGAACCAGTCTTTAGTTAAATCAGCTGTACTAACGGATCAGTCTAGAGGAACCAGTCTTTAGTTAAATCAGCTCTACTAACGGATCAGTCTAGGAGGAACCAGTCTTTAGTTAAATCAGCTGTACTAAAGGATCAGTCTAGAGGAACCAGTCTTTAGTTAAATCAGCTGTACTAACGGATCAGTCTAGAGGAACCAGTCTTTAGTTAAATCAGCTGTACTAACGGATCAGTCTAGAGGAACCAGTCTTTAGTTAAATCAGCTGTACTAACGGATCAGTCTAGAGGAACCAGTCTTTAGTTAAATCAGCTGTACTAACGGATCAGTCTAGAGGAACCAGTCTTTAGTTAAATCAGCTGTACTAAAGGATCAGTCTAGAGGAGCCAGTCTTTAGTTAAATCAGCTGTACTAACGGATCAGTCTAGAGGAACCAGTCTTTAGTTAAATCAGCTGTACTAACGGATCAGTCTAGAGGAACCCGTCTTTAGTTAAACAAGCCGTACTAAAGGATCAGTCTAGAGGAACCAGTCTTTAGTTAAATCAGCTGTACTAACGGATCAGTCTAGAGGAACCAGTCTTTAGTTAAACAAGCCTTACTAAAGGATCAGTCTAGAGGAACCAGTCTTTAGTTAAACAAGCCGTACTAAAGGATCAGTCTAGAGGAACCAGTCTTTAGTTAAACAAGCCGTACTAAAGGATCAGTCTAGAGGATCCAGTCTTTAGTTAAATCAGCTGTACTAACGGATCAGTCTAGAGGACCAGTCTTTAGTTAAACAAGCCGTACTAAAGGATCAGTCTAGAGGAACCAGACTTTAGTTAAACAAGCCGTACTAAAGGATCAGTCTAGAGGAACCAGTCTTTAGTTAAATCAGCTGTACTAACGGATCAGTCTAGAGGAACCAGTCTTTAGTTAAATCAGCTGTACTAACGGATCAGTCTAGAGGAACCAGTCTTTAGTTAAACAAGCCGTACTAAAGGATCAGTCTAGAGGAACCAGTCTTTAGTTAAACAAGCCGTACTAAAGGATCAGTCTAGAGGAACCAGTCTTAAGTTAAACAAGCCGTACTAAAGGATCAGTCTAGAGGAACCAGTCTTTAGTTAAATCAGCTGTACTAACGGATCAGTCTAGAGGAACCAGTCTTTAGTTAAATCAGCTGTACTAACGGATCAGTCTAGAGGAACCAGTCTTTAGTTAAACAAGCCGTACTAAAGGATCAGTCTAGAGGAACCAGTCTTTAGTTAAATCAGCTGTACTAACAGATCAGTCTAGAGGAACCAGTCTTTAGTTAAATCAGCTGTACTAACGGATCAGTCTAGAGGAACCAGTCTTTAGTTAAATCAGCTGTACTAATGGATCAGTCTAGAGGAACCAGTCTTTAGTTAAATCAGCTGTACTAAAGGATCAGTCTAGAGGAACCCGTCTTTAGTTAAACAAGCCGTACTAAAGGATCAGTCTAGAGGAACCAGTCTTTAGTTAAATCAGCTGTACTAACGGATCAGTCTAGAGGAACCAGTCTTTAGTTAAATCAGCTGTACTAAAGGATCAGTCTAGAGGAACCAGTCTTTAGTTAAATCAGCTGTACTAACGGATCAGTCTAGAGGAACCAGTCTTTAGTTAAATCAGCTGTACTAACGGATCAGTCTAGAGGACCCAGTCTTTAGTTAAACAAGCCGTACTAAAGGATCAGTCTAGAGGAACCAGTCTTTAGTTAAATCAGCTGTACTAACGGATCAGTCTAGAGGAACCAGTCTTTAGTTAAACAAGCCGTACTAAAGGATCAGTCTAGAGGAACCAGTCTTTAGTTAAATCAGCTGTACTAACGGATCAGTCTAGAGGAACCAGTCTTTAGTTAAATCAGCTGTACTAACGGATCAGTCTAGAGGAACCAGTCTTTAGTTAAATCAGCTGTACTAACGGATCAGTCTAGAGGAACCAGTCTTTAGTTAAATCAGCTGAACTAACGGATCAGTCTAGAGGAACCAGTCTTTAGTTAAATCAGCTGTACTAACGGATCAGTCTAGAGGAACCAGTCTTTAGTTAAATCAGCTGTACTAACGGATCAGTCTAGAGGAACCAGTCTTTAGTTAAACAAGCCGTACTAAAGGATCAGTCTAGTTTTAAAGTTAATTTCCTCCAATTCTGCACATTTTGCCATTGTGTATTCTATTAGTCTAACTCTTAACAATAAGTTGAGACACCAACTGTTCCCCCCTCCCCCCCAAAAAACCTATATATTTTTTAATTGCTCATGCGTCCCGTGGGCCTCGAGTTGCCCATTCCTGGTCTAGAGGAACATGTCGTTTCTACGGTCTTAAGGTGGCGATGAGTTGTATGGATAGTTGGGAGGTACTGCTGACAGACCCAGTCAACTGGAGGACACCAGAGCTGGGCCATGGAACCTCCTCTTCTCCTTCTCCCTCTGGATGAGGTGAGAATTCAGTCTAGATATCCATAATGTCAGTCCAAGCAACCATGTCCCGGTCCTGGTCAGCAGTCAGAGACATCTGTCCCCATTGTCTCTTGTAGGTCCTGTAGGGGACAGGAGCTCTAACCAGAGGTCCTGCCATCCATCCGTCCCTAGTCTGTCTCTAGGAGCTGTGTGTCTGTGTGTGTGCGTCTGTGTGTGTGTCTGTGTGTGTCTGTGTGTGTGTGTCTGTGTGTGTGTCTGTGTGTGTGTGTGTGTGTATCTGTGTGTGTGCATGTGTGTATCTGTGTGTGTGCATGTGTGTCTCTGTGTGTGTGTGTCTCTGTGTGTGTGTCTCTGTGTGTGTGTCTCTGTGTGTGTGTCTCTGTGTGTGTGTCTCTGTGTGTGTGTCTCTGTGTGTGTGTCTCTGTGTGTGTGTCTCTGTGTGTGTGTCTCTGTGTGTGTGTGTCTGTGTGTGTCTGTGTGTGTCTGTGTGTGTCTGTGTGTGTCTGTGTGAGTTTCTGTCCTCAAACCACGGTGCTGATGCCGCTGTGTTTGGGCTTGGTGGAGGAGGCAGTGGGGGTGGGAGTCAGTGGGTGGTGATGAGGAGGGGGAGGTGGATGAGAGGAGGAGGGGGCAGACCCAGGGGCAGGGGGGTGGTAGTGGTGGTGGTGGTGGTAGGGTGGAGGGTTCTGGCAGTACTGGGCTCCTTGAAGCAACTGGTTCTGTGTATCTGCCTGGCTCTGGGCCTTCTGGTGCAGGTTGGTGGGGTGCTGGGGGGACAGGGAGGGGGACTTGGCCCTCTTGGTCCCGAACAAAGAGCCCAGGAGGGAAGAGGTGGTGGTGGGGACGGAATGTCCTCTGGAAGGACCGTCTCTGTCTCGGGAAGACGTGGCTCTGCGTCTCATGTGGGGACTGGGGTGGCTAATGATGGAGCCCTGTGGACCAGAGAGGACAGTTAGGACACAGACAGAGCAATCAGTCACACTATGAAGTTACTAACAGTGGTTACACCGTGGAACAGACAGTACAGTCAGAACATACTGCAGACTTGGCAACCATTTCTCAGGGCAGACCAGACAATTGGCCAACCACTGATCAACTAACCTGGTCCTGGAGAGATACAGGAATGTGCAGGGTTTCGCTCTACCCCAACACAAATGCCAGCTAATCAAATGGTCATTAAGACCGTGTACGGCTGAATCAGGTTGTGTCAGTGCAGGGCTGGAACAAAAGCTTGCACATCGTGTAGCTCTTTAGGACTAGGATTGTGGAACATATCTTAGCCTCTGTTTTCAGGAACAGAACAGGTGACATTAAACAAGGCTTTTTCAAATGAACCTTCATAGCCATGCTGCATCCAGACCAGGATTCTACAGGATGATGTTATGTTCACACCTGACATTCAAATCAAATCAAATATTATTTGTCAAATACGCCAAACACAACAGGTGTAGGTAGACCATACGGTGAAATGCTTACTTAAACCCCTTAACCAACAATGCAGGAATAGAGTTAATAAAATATTTATTAAATATACACCACTAGTTAAAACTTTTAGAAAACCTACTCATTCAAAGGTTTTTCTTTAATTTGACTTTTTCTACATTGTAGAATAATAGTGAAGACATCAAAACTATGAAATAACACATATGGAATCATGTAGTAACCAAAAAGTTTTAAACAATTAAAATTATATTTTATATTGAGATTCTTCAAAGTAGCCACCCTTTGCCTTGATGACAGTTTTGCACACTCTTGGCATTCTCTCAACCAGCTTCATGTGGTAGTCACCTGGAATGCATTTGAATTAACCGGTGTGCCTTGTTAAAAGTTAATTTGTGGAATTTCTTATCTTAATGCGTTTAGTTAAGCCAATCAGTTGTGTTGTGACAAGGTAGGGGTGGCATACAGAATATAGCACTATTTGGTAAAAGACCAAGTCCATATTATGGCAAGAACAGTTTAAATAAGCAAAGAGAAATGACAGTCCATCATTACTTTAAGACATGAAGGTCAGTCAATATGGAACATTTCAAGAACTTTGAATGTTTTTTCAAGTGCAGTCGCAAAAAACATCAAGCGCTGTGATGAAACTGTCTCTCATGAGGACCGCCACAGGAAAGGAAGACCCAGAGTAAACTCTGCTGTAGAGGATACGTTCATTAGCGTTACCAGCCTCAGAAATTGCAGCTCAAATAAATGCTCCACGGAGTTCAAGTTTTTATTTTATTTTTAACCTTTATTTAACTAGGCAAATTCTTATTTACAATGACGGCCTACCAAAAGGCCTCCTGCGGGGACGGGGGCTGGGATATACATTTTTTATTATATATTATACACCATTCAAAAGTTTTGGGTCACTAAGAAATGTTCTTGTTTTCCATGAAAATAAAAAGTTGTAAAATGAAAATGAATAATTGAAATAATAATTGTCTCCTTCAAACTTGTATTTGGGACAAATCATTCACTTAACCTCAACTAAATCTTGTAATAAATCATGTGGAAATTGAGATGACTAAACTGCTTAGAGTAACCCAAGGTCTCCTGAGTGGCGCAGTGGCCTAAAGCACTGCATCTCAGTGCAAGAGGAGCCACTACAGTCCCTGGTTCGATTCCAGGCTGGAACACATCCAGTCGTAATGGGAGTCCCATAGGGCAGCGCCGTCCAGGTTTGACCCGGGTAGGCCGCCGTCAATACGAATTTGTTCTTAATTAACTGACAGAAGAGAAGTATGTCCATAATAAAGCGTTGCTCAACCTTCTTAACAGCACTATCAACAAGGCAGGTCCTACAGGTCCTAGTTTCTACCTTCTTAACAGCACTATCAACAAGGTAGGTCCTACAGGCCCTAGTTTCTACCTTCTTAACAGCACTATCAACAAGGCAGGTCCCACAGGCCCTAGTTTCTACCATCTTAACAGCACTATCAACAAGGCAGGTCCTACAGGCCCTAGTTTCTACTTAACAGCACTATCAACAAGTCAGGTCCCACAGGCCCTAGTTTCTACCATCTTAACAGCACTATCAACAAGGCAGGTCCTAGAGTCCCTAGTTTCTACCATCTTAACAGGACTATCAACAAGGCAGGTCCTACAGGTTCTAGTTTCTACCTTCTTAACAACACTATCAACAAGGCAGGTCCTACAGGCCCTAGTTTCTACCTTCTTAACAACACTATCAACAAGGCAGGTCCTACAGGCCCTAGTTTCTACCTTCGTAACAGCACTATCAACAAGGCAGGTCCCACAGGCCCTAGGTTTTACCTTATTAACAACACTATCAACAAGGCAGGTCCTAGTTTCTACCTTCGTAAAGGCACTATCAACAAGGCAGGTCCTACAGGTCCTAGTTTCTACCTTCTTAACAACACTATCAACAAGGCAGGTCTTGGTTCTACCTTCGTAACAGCACTATCAACAAGGCAAGTCCTACATGCCCTAGTTTCTACCTTCTTAACAGCACTATCAACAAGGCAGGTCCTACAGGCCCTAGTTTCTACCTTCTTAACAACACTATCAACAGGGCAGTTCCTACAGGCCCTAGTTTCTACCTTCTTAACAGCACTATCAACAGGGCAGTTCCTACAGGCCCTAGTTTCTACCTTCTTAACAGCACTATAAACAAGGCAGGTCCTACAGGCCCTAGTTTCTACCTTCTTAACAACACTATCAACAAGGCAGGTCCTACAGGCCCTAGTTTCTACCTTCGTAACAGCACTATCAACAAGGCAGGTTCTACAGGCCCTAGTTTCTACCTTCGTAACAGCACTATCAACAAGGCAGGTCCTACAGGCCCTAGTTTCTACCTTTGTAACAGCACTATCAACAAGGCAGGTCCTACCGGCCCTAGTTTCTACCTTCTTAACAACACTATCAACAAGGCAGGTCTTGGTTCTACCTTCTTAACAGCACTATCAACAAGGCAGGTCCTACAGGCCCTAGTTTCTACCTTCTTAACAACACTATCAACAGGGCAGTTCCTACAGGCCCTAGTTTCTACCTTCTTAACAGCACTATCAACAAGGCAGGTCCTACAGGCCCTAGTTTCTACCTTAACAACACTATCAACAGGGCAGGTCCTACAGGCCCTAGTTTCTACCTTCTTAACAGCACTATCAACAAGGCTGGTTCGACAGGCCTTAGTTTCTACCTTCTTAACAGCACTATCAACGAGGCAGGTCCTACAGTCCCTAGTCTCTACCTTCTTAACAGCACTATTAACGAGGCAGGTCCTACAGGCCCTAGTTTCTACCTTCTTAACAACACTATCAACAGGGCAGGTCCTACAGGCCCTAGTTTCTACCTTCTTAACAGCACTATCAACAAGGCTGGTTCTACAGGCCTTAGTTTCTACCTTCTTAACAGCACTATCAACGAGGCAGGTCCTACAGTCCCTAGTCTCTACCTTCTTAACAGCACTATCAACAAGGCAGGTCCTACAGTCCCTAGTCTCTACCTTCTTAACAGCACTATTAACGAGGCAGGTCCTACAGGCCCTAGTTTCTACCTTCTTAACAACACTATCAACAGGGCAGGTCCTACAGGCCCTAGTTTCTACCTTCTTAACAGCACTATCAACAAGGCTGGTTCTACAGGCCTTAGTTTCTACCTTCTTAACAGCACTATCAACGAGGCAGGTCCTACAGTCCCTAGTCTCTACCTTCTTAACAGCACTATTAACGAGGCAGGTCCTACAGGCCCTAGTTTCTACCTTCTTAACAACACTATCAACAGGGCAGGTCCTACAGGCCCTTGTTTCTACCTTATTAACAACACTATCAACAAGGCAGGTCCTAGTTTCTACCTTCGTAACAGCACTATCAACAAGGCAGGTCCTAGTTTCTACCTTCGTAACAGCACTATCAACAAGGCAGGTCCTAGTTTGTACCTTCTTAACAGCACTATCAACAAGGCAGGTCTTGGTTCTACCTTCGTAACAGCACTATCAACAAGGCAAGTCCTACAGGCCCTAGTTTCTACCTTCTTAACAGCACTATCAACAAGGCAGGTCCTACAGGCCCTAGTTTCTACCTTCTTAACAACACTATCAACAGGGCAGTTCCTATAGGCCCTAGTTTCTACCTTCTTAACAGCACTATCAACAAGGCAGGTCCTACAGGCCCTAGTTTCTACCTTCTTAACAGCACTATCAACAAGGCAGGTCCTACAGGCCCTAGTTTCTACCTTCGTAACAACACTATCAACACGGCAGGTTCTACAGGCCCTAGTTTCTACCTTCGTAACAGTACTATCAACAAGGCAGGTCCTACAGGCCCTAGTTTCAACCTTTGTAACAACACTATCAACAAGGCAGGTTCTACAGGCCCTAGTTTCTACCTTCGTAACAGTACTATCAACAAGGCAGGTCCTACAGGCCCTAGTTTCTACCTTCGTAACAACACTATCAACAAGGCAGGTCTTGGTTCTACCTTCGTAACAGCACTATCAACAAGGCAAGTCCTACAGGCCCTAGTTTCTACCTTCTTAACAGCACTATCAACAAGGCAGGTCCTACAGGCCCTAGTTTCTACCTTCTTAACAACACTATCAACAGGGCAGGTCCTACAGGACCTAGTTTCTACCTTCTTAACAACACTATCAACAGGGCAGGTCCTACAGGCCCTAGTTTCTACCTTCTTAACAACACTATCAACAAGGCAGGTCCTACAGGCCCTAGTTTCTACCTTCTTAACAACACTATCAACAAGGCAGGTCGTACAGGCCCTAGTTTCTACCTTCTTAACAGCACTATCAACAAGGCAGGTCGTACAGGCCCTAGTTTCTACCTTCTTAACAGCACTATCAACAAGGCAGGTCCTACAGGTCCTAGTTTCTACCTTCTTAACAACACTATCAACAAGGCAGGTCCTACAGGCCCTAGTTTCTACCTTTGTAACAGCACTATCAACAGGTCAGGTCCTACAGGCCCTAGTTTCTACCTTCGTAACAGCACTATCAACAGGGCAGGTCCTACAGGCCCTAGTTTCTACCTTCGTAACAGCACTATCAACAGGGCAGGTCCTACAGGCCCTAGTTTCTACCTTCGTAACAGCACTATCAAGAGGGCAGGTCCTACAGGCCCTAGTTTCTACCTTCGTAACAACACTATCAACAAGGCAGGTCTTGGTTCTACCTTCGTAACAGCACTATCAACAAGGCAAGTCCTACAGGCCCTAGTTTCTACCTTCTTAACAGCACTATCAACAAGGCAGGTCCTACAGGCCCTAGTTTCTACCTTCTTAACAACACTATCAACAGGGCAGGTCCTACAGGACCTAGTTTCTACCTTCTTAACAACACTATCAACAGGGCAGGTCCTACAGGCCCTAGTTTCTACCTTCTTAACAACACTATCAACAAGGCAGGTCCTACAGGCCCTAGTTTCTACCTTCTTAACAACACTATCAACAAGGCAGGTCGTACAGGCCCTAGTTTCTACCTTCTTAACAGCACTATCAACAAGGCAGGTCGTACAGGCCCTAGTTTCTACCTTCTTAACAGCACTATCAACAAGGCAGGTCCTACAGGTCCTAGTTTCTACCTTCTTAACAACACTATCAACAAGGCAGGTCCTACAGGCCCTAGTTTCTACCTTTGTAACAGCACTATCAACAGGTCAGGTCCTACAGGCCCTAGTTTCTACCTTCGTAACAGCACTATCAACAGGGCAGGTCCTACAGGCCCTAGTTTCTACCTTCGTAACAGCACTATCAACAGGGCAGGTCCTACAGGCCCTAGTTTCTACCTTCGTAACAGCACTATCAAGAGGGCAGGTCCTACAGGCCCTAGTTTCTACCTTCGTAACAACACTATCAACAAGGCAGGTCTTGGTTCTACCTTCGTAACAGCACTATCAACAAGGCAAGTCCTACAGGCCCTAGTTTCTACCTTCTTAACAGCACTATCAACAAGGCAGGTCCTACAGGCCCTAGTTTCTACCTTCTTAACAACACTATCAACAGGGCAGGTCCTACAGGACCTAGTTTCTACCTTCTTAACAACACTATCAACAGGGCAGGTCCTACAGGCCCTAGTTTCTACCTTCTTAACAACACTATCAACAAGGCAGGTCCTACAGGCCCTAGTTTCTACCTTCTTAACAACACTATCAACAAGGCAGGTCGTACAGGCCCTAGTTTCTACCTTCTTAACAGCACTATCAACAAGGCAGGTCGTACAGGCCCTAGTTTCTACCTTCTTAACAGCACTATCAACAAGGCAGGTCCTACAGGTCCTAGTTTCTACCTTCTTAACAGCACTATCAACAAGGCAGGTCCTACAGGTCCTAGTTTCTACCTTCTTAACAACACTATCAACAAGGCAGGTCCTACAGGCCCTAGTTTCTACCTTTGTAACAGCACTATCAACAGGTCAGGTCCTACAGGCCCTAGTTTCTACCTTCGTAACAGCACTATCAACAGGGCAGGTCCTACAGGCCCTAGTTTCTACCTTCGTAACAGCACTATCAACAGGGCAGGTCCTACAGGCCCTAGTTTCTACCTTCGTAACAGCACTATCAAGAGGGCAGGTCCTACAGGCCCTAGTTTATACCTTCGTAACAGCACTGTCAACAGGGCAGGTCCTAGTTTCTACCTTCGTAACAGCACTATCAACAGGGCAGGTCCTACAGGCCCTAGTTTCTACCTTCGTAACAGCACTATCAACAGGGCAGGTCCTACAGGCCCTAGTTTCTACCTTCGTAACAGCACTATCAAGAGGGCAGGTCCTACAGGCCCTAGTTTATACCTTCGTAACAGCACTGTCAACAGGGCAGGTCCTAGTTTCTACCTTCGTAACAGCACTATCAACAGGGCAGGTCCTACAGGTCCTAGGTTTGTCCCACCTTGACTTCTGTTCAGTCGCGTGGTCAGGCGCCACAAAAAAAGGACTTAGGAAAATTGCAATTGATTCAGAACAGGGCAGCACGGCTGGCCCTTGGATGTACACAAAGAGCTAACATTAATAATATGCATGTCAATCTCTCATGGCTCAAAGTGGAGGAGAGATTGACTTTATCACTACTTGTATTTGTGAGAGGTATTGACATGTGGAATGCAACGAGCTGTATGTTTTGAACTTCTGGCGCACAGCTCTGACACCCACGCATACTCCACAAGACATGCCACCAGAGGTCTCTTCACAGTCCCCAAGTCCAGAACAGACTATGGGAGGCGCACAGTGCTACATAGAGCCATGACTACATGGAACTCTATTCCACATCAAGTAACTGATGTAAGCAGGGTCAAAGTAAATAGTCTGGGTGGCCATTTGACTAGATGTTCAGGAGTCATATGGCTTGGGTGTAGAAGCTGTTAAGGAGCCTTTTGATCCTAGACTTGCCGTGCGGCAGCAGGGAGAACACAGTCTATGACTTGGGTGACTGGAGTCTGACAATTTTTTGGGCCTTCCTCTGACATCGCCTAGAATATAGGTCCTGGATGGCAGGAAGCTTGGCCCCAGTGTTGTACTGGGAAGTATGCACTACCCTCTGTAGCACCTTACGCTCAGATGCCGAGCAGTTGCCATACCAGGCGGTGATACAACCGGTCAAGATGCTCTTGATGGTGCAGCTGTAGAACTTTTTGAGGATCTAGGGACCAATGCCAAATCTTTTCAGTCTCCTGAGGGGAAAAAGGTGTTGTTGTGCCCTCTTCACAACTGTCTGTGTGTGTTTGGACCATGATAGTTGGTTGGTGATGTGGACACCAAGGAACTTGAAACTCTCGACCCGCTCCACTTCAGTCCCTTCGATGTTATTGGGGGCTTGTGCGACCCTTCTTTTCCTATACTCCATGATCAGCTTCTTTGGCTTGGTTGTTGTCCTGTCACTACACTGCCAGATCTCTGACCTCCTCCCTATAGGCTGTCTCATCGTTGTCGCTGATCAGGCCTACCACTGTTGTGTCGTCGGCAAACTTAATGATGGTGTCGAGATGTGCTTGGCCATGCAGTCGTGGGTGAACATGGAGTACAAGAGGGGACTAAGCATGCACCCCTGAGGGGCCCCAATGTTGAGGATCAACATGGCAGATGTGTTGTTGTCTACCCTTACTACCTGGGGGCAGCCCGTCAGGAAGTCCAGGATCCAGTTGCAGAGGGAGGTGTTTAGTCCCAGGGTCCTTAGCTTAGTGATGAGCTTTGTGGGCACTATGGTGTTGAACCCTGAGCTGTAGTCAATTAACAGTATTCTCACATAGGTGTTCCTTTTGTCCAGGTGGGAAGGGCAGTGTGGAGTGTTATTGAGATTGTGGCATCTGTGGATCTGTTGGGGCGGTATGCAAATTGGAGTGGGTCTAGGGTTTCTGGCATGATGGTGTTGATGTGAGCCATAACCAGCCTTAAAAAGCACTTCATGGCTACAGACGTGAGTGCTACGGGGCGGTAATCATTTAGCCAGGTTACCTTTGCTTTCTTGGTTCACAGGGACTATGGTGGTCTGTTTGAAACATGTAGGTATTCCAGACTCGATCAGGGAGAGGTTAAAAATGTCAGTGAAGACACTTGCCAGTTGGTCGCGCATGCTTTGAGTGCAGGTCCTGGTAATCCGTCTGTCCCCGCGGCTTCGTGAATGTCAACCTGTTTAAATGTCTTGCTCACATAGAGCGTGATCACACAGTCATCCGGAACAGCTGGTACTTTCATGCCTTTTTCAGTTTTGCTTGCCTCGAAGCGAGCATAAATTACATTTAGCTCATCTGGTAGGTTTGCGTCACAAGGCGGGGCTGGGTTTCCCTTTGTAGCCCATAATAGTTTTCAAGCCCTGCCACATCCGACGAGCGTCAGAGCCGGTGTGGTAGGATTCAATCTTAGTCCTGTATTGATGCTTTGACTGTTTGATGGTTCGTCTGAGGGCATAGAGGGATTTCTTATGAGCATCCGGATTAGTGTCCTGCTCCTTGATTGGCAGCTCTAGCCTTTAGCTCGATGCGGATTTAGCCTGTAATCCTTGGCTAGTGGTTGGGAAATGTACGTACGGTCACTGTGGGGACGACGTCGTCAATGCACTTATTGATGAAGCCGGTGACTGAGGTGGTGTACTCCTCAATGACATTGGAGGAATCCCGGAACATATTCCAGTCTGTGCTAGCAAATCAGTCCTGTAGCGTAGCATCGGCATCATCTGACCACTTCCGTAATGAGCGAGTCACTCGTATATCCTGCTTTAGTTGTTGCTTGTAAGCTGGAATATAATTATGGTCAAATTTGCCAAATGGAGGAAGATGGAGAGCTTTGTATTTGTCTCTGTGTGTTTTGTAAAGGTGGTCTAGAGTTTTTTCCTCTGATTGCACATGCAATGGTAAAATGAGGTACAAAAGGATTTAAGCCTGAATTAAAGTCCCCGGCTGCTCCTGGATGAGCATTTTCTTATTTGCTTATGGCCTTATACAGCTTGTGGTGGTAAATAGACAGCTACGAATAATACAGATGAATAATACTCTCTTAGATAGATAGTGTGGTCTACAGCTTATCATGAGGTATTCTACCTCAGGTGAGCAATAACTCAAGACTAATTAAATATTAGTCATAGTGCACAAGCAGCTATTGACAAATAGACACACCCCCCCGCCCTTCGTCTTACGTAGCTGCTCTGTCCTTCCGAAACATGGAGAAGGCAGTCAGCTCTATATTATCCACGTCGTCGTTCAACCAAGTTTCGGTGAAACATAAGTAATTGCAGTTTTTAATGTCCCGTTGGTAGGATAGCCTTAATTGCAGATCGTCCACTTTGTTTTCCAATGATTGCACGTTGACCAATAATATGGAGGGAAGTGGTGGTTTACCTACTCGTCAGCGAATTCTTACAAGACATCTCTTCCCCCTTTTCTTCCGTCTTTTCTTCACGCTGATGACGGGAATTTGGTTATTGTCTTGACAAGGCAGTATGTCCTTCACGTCAGACTCATTTGTCCAGTTCGAGGTAAGTAATCACTGTTCTGATGTCCAGAAGCTATTTTCGGTCATAAGATACGGTAGCTGTAATGGCCGTTGTTGGTGGAAGAAGGTGAGGACCAAGGTGCAGCGTGGTATGTGTCCATATTTATTAAATTGAACACGTAAATAACAAAAATACCAAAGAGAAACGAACAAAAACAGTTCTGGCTGGTGCAGACACACAACAGAAAATAATCACCCATGAAACACAAGAGAAAACAGGCTCCCTAAATATGGTTCTCAATCAGGGACAACGTTTGACAGCTGCCTCTGATTGAGAACCATACCAGGCCAAACACAGAAATAGCAACCCACCCAACTCACGCCCTGACCATACTAGAACAAAGACATAACAAAATAACTAAGGTCAGAACGTGACAGTACCCCCCCCCCCCCTCCCAAAGGTGCGGAACCTGAACCTATAGGGGAGGGTCTGGGTGGGTGTCTGTCCGCGGTGGCGGCTCTGGCGCGGGATGTGGACCCCACTCCACCATAGTCCTTGTCCGCCTCTTAGCCCACCTCCGTGGCCTCGGACTGGGGACCCTAGCCACGGGTCCCGAATGGACGTGAGACTCCGGCAGCACCGGACGGGCGGGAGACTGCGGCAGCTCCGGAGGGAAGGGCGATTCCGGCCGCGCCGGCGTGACGGGTGGCTCCAGCAGGTCAGGACAGACGGGCGGCTCAGGACAGACGGGCGGCTCCGGCAGCTCAGGACAGGACAGACGGGCGGCTCCGGCAGCTCAGGACAGACGGGCGGCTCCGGCAGCTCAGGACAGACGGGCGGCTCCGGCAGCTCAGGACAGACGGGCGGCTCCGGCAGCTCAGGACAGACGGGCGGCTCCGGCAGCTCAGGACAGACGGGCGGCTCCGGCAGCTCAGGACAGACGGGAGACTCCGGCAGCTCAGGACAGACGGGAGACTCCGGCAGCTCAGGACAGACGGGAGACTCTGGCAGCGCTGGGCATGAGGAAGACTCTGGTAGCACTGGACAGTCGGGAGCACCTGTACGGAGGAGACGAAGAGACAGCCTGGTGCGGGAGGCTGACACAAGGAGGGCTGGTGCGTGGAGGGGGCACAGGATAGACCGGACCGTGAAGGCGCACTGGAGCTCTCCAGCACCGAGCCTGCCCAACCTTACCTGGTTGAATGCTCCCCGTAGCCAGGCCAGTGCGGCGAGGTGGAATAGCCCGCACTGGGCTGTGCTGGCGAACCGGGGACACCATGCGTAAGGCTGGTGCCATGTACCCCGGCCCGAGGAGACGCACTGGAGACCAGAGGCGCTGAGCCGGCTTCATGGCACTTGGCTCGATGCCTACTCTAGCCCGGCCGATACGAGGCGCTGCTATGTATCGCACCGGGGACACCGTGCGCCTCACGGCATAACACGGTGCCTGCCCGGTCCCTCTAAAAGAACTAAGGTCAGAACGTGACAGTAGCAGCAACATTATGTACAAAATGAGTTACTAACAATGCGAAAAAACAAACGAAATAGCACAGTTGATTAGGAGCCAGTAAAATAAAATTCAGCTACACACTCAGAATGCCGCCTCTCAGTTTTAACTGGGATATGTCTGTCGATATCTAAGGCATGCATTCCATGATGTGCTCGATGGAACTTTACTTTAAATGAAACATCTGGGATTGATCAACGATATCGCCATATTGCTGAAAATAGATTAATGACATCTCATGAAATCTCATCTTGTTCCTGACCAATAGGATCTATCATTGCTGCTCTGTCCTGACCTATAGAATGTAGAGTTGCTGCTCTGTAGCTCAGTAGAGAAGGAGTTAGGCTCAGGTAGAGGAGAGTAGAGAGGGTTGGAGAGGAAGAGGTTTTCTTGGTGCACAGTGTCACACCTGTCTCAGTTGAACAGGTTTTCTTGGAGCACAGTGTCACAACTGTCTCAGTTGAACAAACAGCAGAAAGAAAACGACAACAAAATAAACTAAACAACCAGAAACCAATGATCAGAGTAACTGTGCGGTATAGTAATTAGCTGTATTAGTCCATCATGCTGGCAGAATGGACATAAAACAGACTAACAGGCAGGCCAAGCATGCAGCAGGTGGTATCCCGATCCTCCGCTCCACTCCTGAAGACAACCAGGGTGAAGAAGACGTTGAGCCCAGCCACTGAGACCAGCACAAGTAAGAAACAGGAACATAGAACACAAATAGAAAACAGAGAAAACAGGGTGCAGAAACAGGGAACAGGGTGCAGGTGCAGGAACAGGGTGCAGGGAACAGGGTGCAGGGAACAGGGTGCAGGAACAGGGAACAGGGTGCAGGAAAAGGGAACAGGGTGCAGGAAAAGGGAACAGGGTGCAGGAACAGGGTGCAGGAACAGGGAACAGGGTGCAGGAACAGGGTGCAGGAACAGGGTGCAGGAACAGGGTGCAGGAACAGGGTGCAGGAACAGGGTGCAGGAACAGGGTGCAGGAACAGGGAACAGGGTGCAGGAACAGGGTGCAGGAACAGGGTACAGGTACAGGGAACAGGGTGCAGGAAAGGGGAACAGGGTGCAGGAAAGGGGAACAGGGTGCAGGAACAGAAAACAGGGTGCAGGAACAGAAAACAGGGTGCAGGAACAGAAAACAGGGTGCAGGAACAGGGAACAGGAACAGGGAACAGGGAACAGGAACAGGGAACAGGGAGCAGGAACAGGGAACAGGGTGCAGGAACAGGGAACAGGGTGCAGGAACAGGGAACAGGGTGCTAGGAACAGGGAACAGGGTGCAGGAACAGGGAACAGGGTGCAGGAACAGGGAACAGGGTGCAGGAACAGGGAACAGGGTGCAGGAACAGGGAACAGGGTGCAGGAACAGGGAACAGGGTGCAGGAACAGGGTGCAGGAACAGGGAACAGGGTGCAGGAACAGGGAACAGGGTGTTGTGTGTTCAAAGTGCATCATCACAGAGCGATACATAAATACAGCAAGAAGCCAGACGCCAGTGACATGCAGTAGAGTGTGATTAATGTCTTCCTACTTACTTCAGTATTGCTGTCTAGTGATCCTGCACTGCTGCGGCGCTCACGCTTACCTGAGCAGGACAGGACAGGCAATAGCAGAGGTTAGACAACCAACCAACATACCTGGCATACAGAAACTATCTGACTTACAGCAGGACAACCAATCAACACACCTAGCATACAGGTACAGGCTGCTAGGGTTCTGTACAGGTGAATCTACACTACATATACAAAAGTATGTGGACACCCCTTAAAATTTGTGGAGTTTACTATTTCAGCCACACCCTTTGCTGACAAATGTATAAAATTGAGCACACAGCCATGTAATCTCCATAGACAAACATTTGCAGTAGAATGGCCTTTCTGAAGAGCTCAGTGACTTTCAAAGTGGCACCGTCATTGGATGTCACCTTTCCAACAAGTCAGTTCATCACATTTCCGCACTGCTAGAGCTGCCCCAGTCAACTGTAAGTTGTTATTTTGAAGTAGAAACGTCTAGTAGCAACAATGGCACAACCGTGAAGTGGTAGTCCACACAAGCTAACAGAACGGGAAAGCTGAGTGCTGAAGTGCTTAAAAATAGTCTGTCCTCAGTTGCAACACTCACTACCGAGTTCCAAATTGCTCTGGAAGCAACGTCAGCGCAATAACTGTTTGTCGGGAGCTTCATTAAATGGGTTTCCATGGCCGCAGCCACACACACAAGGCTAAGATCACCATACGCAATACCAAGCGCTAGCTGGAGTGGTGTAAAGCTCGCCGCCATTGGACTCTGGAGAGATGAATCACGCTTCACCATTTGGCAGTCCGACAGACGAATTTGGGTTTGGCAGATGCCGGGTGAACGCTACCTGCCCCAATGCATAGTGTCAACTGTAAAGTTTGATGGAGGAGGAAAATTGGTCTCGTGCTGTTTTTCATGGTTCGGGTTAGTCCCCTTAGTTCCAGTGAAGGGAAATATTAACTCTACAGCATACAATGACAATCTAGACAATTCTGTTCTTCCAACTTTGTGGCAACAGTTTGGGGAAGGCCCTTTCATGTTTCAGCGTGGCAATGACACCGTGCAAAAAGCGAGGTCCATTCAGAAGTGGTTTGTCAAGATTGATGTGCAAGAACTTGACTGGCTTGCACAGAGCCTTGACCTCAAACACATCGAATACCTTTGGAAAGGATTGGAAAGCTGACTGCGAGCCAGGCCTAATCACCAAACATCAGTGCCTGACCTCACTAATGTTTTTGTGGCTGAATGGAAGCAAGTCCCCGCAGCAATGTTCCAACATCTAGTGGAAAGTCTTCCCAGAAGAGTGGAGGCTGTTATAAACTCAGCAAAAACAGAAATGTCCCTATTTCAGGACCTGGTCTTTCAAAGATAATTCATTAAAATCCAAATAACTTCACAGCTCTTCATTGTAAATGGTTTAAACACTATTTCCCATTTTTGTTCAATGAACCATAAACAACTAATGAACATGCACCTGTGGAACGGTCGTTAAGACACTAACAGCTTACAGACGGTAGGCAATTAAGGTCACAGTTCTGAAAACTTAGGACACTAAAGAGGCCGTTCTACTGACTGAAAAACACCAAAATAAAGATGCCCAGGGTCCCTGCTCATCTGCGTGAACGTGCCTTAGGCATGCTGCAAGGAGGCATGAGGATTGCAGATGTCCGTACTGTGAGATGCCTAAGACAGCACTACAGGAAGACAGGATGAACAGCTGATCATCCTCGCAGTGGTAGACCACGTGTACCAACACCTGCACAGGATCGGTACATCCGAAACATCACACCTAGGGGCAGGTACAGGTTGGCAACAACAACTGCCCGAGTTACACCAGAAATGCACAATCTCTCCATCAGTGCTCAGACTGTCCGCAATAGGCTGAGAGAGGCTGGACTGAGGGCTTGTAGGCCTGTTGTAAGACAGGTCCTCACCAGACATCACCGGCAACAACGTCACCTATAGGCACAAACCCACCGTCGTTGGACCAGACAGGACTGGCAAAAAGTGCTATTCACTGACAAGTCAGTATTGTCGAAGGAATGAGCGTTACACCGAGGCCTCTACTCTGGAGCGGGATCAACTTGGAGGTGGAGGGTCCGTCATGGTCTGGTGTCACAGCATCATCGGACTGAGCTTGTTGTCATTGCAGGCAATCTCAAAGCTGTTCGTTACAGGGCAGACATCCCCCTCTCTCAGGTGGTACCCTTCCTGTAGGCTCATCCTGACATGACCCTCCAGCATGACAATGCCACCAGCTATACTGCTCGTTCTGTGCTTGATTTCATGCAAGACAGGAATGTCAGTATTCTGCCATGGCCAGCGAAGAGCCCGGATCTCAATCCCATTGAGCACGTCTGGGACCTGTTGGATCAGAGGGTGAGGGCTTGGGCCATTCCCCCCAGAAATGTTCGGGAACCTGCAGGTGCCTTGGTGGAAGAGTGGGGTAACATCTCACAGCAAGAACTGGCAAATCTAGTGCAGTCCATGAGGAGATATACTGCAGTACCTAATGCTGGTGGCCACACCAGATACTGACTGTTACTTTTGATTTGACACCCTTTGTTCAGGGACACATTTTTCCATTCCTGTTAGTCACATGTCTGTGGAACTTGTTCAGTTTATGTCTCAGTTGTTGAATCTTGTCATGTTCATACAAATATTTACACGTGTTATTAAGTTTGCTGAAAATAAACGCAGTTGACAGTGAGAGGACGTTTTTTTTTGTTGCTGAGTTTAGCAGCAAAGGGGGGATCAACTCCATATTAATGCTCATGACTTTGGAATGAGATGTTTGACCAGCAGGTGTCCACATACACTACATGACCAAAAGTATCATCCTTACTACAAAGCTGTAGGTCTGTATTATAGGTTTTGGTTTTTGTATTTATGTTTTGAATTTGGACATTAGCACATATAGCTTGTTAGCACATAGGGCGCACCGAGTGGTGTCACGAGTCAATGTGTTACACCTTTGCTGGTTGCCATCTCGTTAGTCAGTGTGTTTCACCTGTACTGGCCCAGGTGATATTTAAGAGTGTCTGGCCCAGTGCTCCAGTTGTCTTGAGCGATGTAGAGGGTTAACAACTTCAGTTGGCGCTCCCTATTTTATTTCTAGAAAAGCATTGCTTTGTCTGATCTGTGCTGTTTTAGTTCTGCACCACCATTTTGGTTTGCTTCCTGTCTAAGTTTGGAGTGGGTTTTTCTTTTGTTTGCCTCTCAATGGGCACTCATGGTGGGTGTCTTTAAGGTTCTAGTTGTTGTTGCAAGTCAACTTTAAGTGGACTCCCCCATGACTGTCTTTCAGAACCCCTCCTAAAACTCCACCTGTTGTTTGTTGGTCAATGACTTTTAGTTCCCTCTTCTGTTTGAGCGCCATTTTGTTTTCTCTTGCTGGGGAATGTATGTCTGCCTAGTGGCCACTAGGTTTTTTGTTGTTGTCAGTGACCACTAGAACCAGTCTCATGGAGGGGTGGGGGTCACAGGAGAGACAGAAGGGAAGATAGCACGGAAGGGAGAGAGCCGTCTACAGTAAAACACTGGTGCATCTCTAGTACGCTACCACAGCACTACACTAAATAGGTACTACGGAGCAACTGAGATTTGGAGATGAACTGAGAATAAAAGCACAGTGACTCCTGATAAGTCTGGCCAACCCATTACCACAGACAGACTACTATAGCAGTAGGTTGGGATTTGATTCCCAAACAAAAACCAGAAAAGTAAAGGTTAAGAGATTGAACATGTCAGAAGGGCTTAGGCTGCGGAGTTGAGGAACTGAAGTGTGATGTAGACAGAGGGCAGTAGTTCAGCTAACCGTTTCAGGTCATGTGTCTAGTGTGCAGTGAGAGCAAGTGATGTGTCTAGTGTGCAGAGAGAAACAGGCTGTTGTGTCTAGTGTGCAGAGAGAACAGGCGATGTGAGCAGAGAGAACAGGTGATGTGTGCAGAGAGAACAGGTGATGTGTGCAGAGAGAACAGGTGATGTGTCTAGTTTGCAGAGAGGGCAGGTGATGTGTGCAGAGAGAACAGGTGATGTGTACAGAGAGAACAGATGATGTGTGCAGAGAGAACAGGTGATGTGTCTAGTGTGCAGAGAGAGCAGGTGATGTGTGCAGAGAGAGCAGGTGATGTGTGCAGAGAGAACAGGTGATGTGTGCAGAGAGAACAGGTGATGTGTGCAGAGAGAACAGGTGATGTGTCTAGTGTGCAGAGAACGGGCGATGTGGGCAGAGAGAACGGGCGATGTGAGCAGAGAGAACGGGCGATGTGTGCAGAGAGAACGGGCGATGTGGACAGAGAGAACAGGCGACGTGGGCAGAGAGAAAGGGGGACGTGGGCAGAGAGAAAGGGGGACGTGGGCAGAGAGAACGGGTGACGTGGGCAGAGAGAACGGGCGACGTGGGCAGAGAGAACGGGCGACGTGGGCAGAGAGAACGGGCGACGTGGGCAGAGAGAACGGGCGACGTGTGCAGAGAGAACAGATGATGTGTGCAGAGAGAACAGGTGATGTGTCTAGTGTGCAGAGAGAGCAGGTGATGTGTGCAGAGAGAACAGGTGATGTGTGCAGAGAGAACAGGTGATGTGTGCAGAGAGAACAGGTGATGTGAGCAGAGAGAACAGGTGACGTGTACAGAGAGAACAGGTGATGTGTACAGAGAGAACAGGTGATGTGTCTAGTGTGCAGAGAGAACAGGTGATTTGTCTAGTGTGCAGAGAGAACGGGTGATGTGTGCAGAGAGAACGGGCGATGTGGGCAGAGAGAACGGGCGATGTGGGCAGAGAGAACGGGCGATGTGGGCAGAGAGAACGGGCGATGTGGGCAGAGAGAACGGGCGATGTGGGCAGAGAGAACGGGCGATGTGTGCAGAGAGAACGGGTGATGTGTGCAGAGAGAACGGGTGATGTGTGCAGAGAGAACGGGCGATGTGGGCAGAGAGAACAGGTGATGTGTCTAGTGTGCAGAGAGAGCAGGTGATGTGTGCAGAGAGAACGGGTGATGTGTCTAGTGTGCAGAGAGAGCAGGTGATGTGTGCAGAGAGAACGGGTGATGTGTGCAGAGAGAACGGGTGATGTGTGCAGAGAGAACGGGCGATGTGGGCAGAGAGAACGGGCGATGTGGGCAGAGAGAACGGGCGATGTGGGCAGAGAGAACGGGCGATGTGTGCAGAGAGAACGGGCGATGTGTGCAGAGAGAACGGGCGATGTGGACAGAGAGAACAGGTGATGTGTGCAGAGAGAACAGGTGATGTGTGCAGAGAGAACAGGTGATGTGTGCAGAGAGAACAGGTGATGTGTGTGTAGTGGCAACTTTCTAAAGGCTTTATCTGGATTAACAATAGAACATTAAGTAATGTTCCTGCTAACAGGCTGAGTACATTAGTCAACACTAGTCCGTTAGTCCATCTGTCTCTAGTCCACACTGAGACCCTAGTTGCACACAGAGACACCATGTTAAACTGAGACTCGGACTGTGCTTCAACTAACCATTCACCTATAGTACAGCCACTACTGGCCCAGAGGAGGTGATCTGCTCTTCATTTCATAACTGAGTAATCACATCTAGTGAAGTGAGTATCATACCAGCAGCTACTGCCTAGAGAGGAGACTACAGAGCTCTACTTAATGTCACAGGGCACTACACTACACATACTAGTGACATCGGATACATCTGAAATGGCACACTTTTCCCTTATAGTAATGCACTACCTTTGGTCCAATGAGGGGAATAGGGTGCCATTTTGAATGTAGCAACACGAGGCAGGCTGGTGACCTCTAACCCCTCACCTGCATCTGAGAGGTCTCGTAGCGAGCTGCTGAGGGCACTCCTCTTTAGCCCCTCCCCCATGGCGTAGTTGTCATCAAGGCTCCCTCGACCCAATTGGCCGTTCCCAGAGTCCTTCTTCAGCCCCGAGCTCTGTGATAGACTGGGAAGGACCACGGCCTTCTGCTTCTCTAGCTCCGCTAGAAGGGTACGCAGAGTCAGGTTAGATTACAGCTCTGGGACCTGTCAGTCAGCCTTGAGCTCTGTGATGGGACGGACCACGCCCTTATGCTTCTCCAGCTCCATTACAGTGATATAATCAAAGGAGCTTCTGAATCAAGTAACGTTAATTTATATAATCTAATGAGCTCCTGAATCAATTAACGTTAATTTATATAATCTAATTAACTTCTGAAGCAATTAACGCTAATTTATATAATCTAATTAACTTCTGAATCAAGTAACGCTAATTTATATAATCTGATTAACTTCTGAATCAATTAACGTTAATGTATATAATCAAATTAACTTCTGAATCAATTAACGTTAATTTATATAATCAAAGGAGCTTCTGAATCAATTAACGTTAACGTATATAATCTAATTAACTTCTGAATCAAGTAGCGTAAATTTATATAATCTAATGAGCACCTGAATCAATTAACGTTAATTTATATAATCTAATTAACTTCTGAATCAATTAACGCTAACTTGTATAATCTAATTAACTTCTTGGTATTTCTTAGGATCCCCATTAGCCGCTGCATAAGCTTCTGCTACTCTTCCTGGGTCCACATGAAACATGATAAAATACATAGTACAGAACATTATTAGCCAAGGACTGAAATACATACATTTAAAATGTCACAAAGCCTACAAATCAGTACATACACACAATATCTAGGTCTAATACATAGTAGAGTGCAAATTACAATACAACATACATAAAATGTCTGTGTCTCTTCACATTCCCATTTGTGCAGTAAGGTGTTCTTTTATCTGGTTTTATTTCCAGCTTGAGTTTCCTGGGTTGGCAGAGATGTCCATGTAGTCATGGCTCTATTTAAAACAATGGGTTTCCCACAAATAATTAAACAGCAGCAGTAAAATAACTAGCGAGGCTATATACAGGGGGTACTGGTACAGAGTCAATGTGCGGGGGTACCGGTTAGTCGAGGTAATTTGTACACGTAGGTAGAGTTAAAGTGACTATGCATTGATAATAACAGAGAGTAGCAGCAGGGTAGAATGGGGGGGCAATGCAAATAGTCTGGGTAGTCATTTGATTAGCTGTTCAGGAGTCTTATGGCTTGAGGGTAGAAGCTGTTCAGGAGTCTTATGGCTTGAGGGTAGAAGCTGTTCAGGAGTCTTATGGCTTGAGGGTAGAAGCTGTTCAGGAGTCTAATGGCTTGGGGGTAGAAGCTGTTCAGCAGTCTGATGGCTTGGGGGGTAGAAGCTGTTCATCAGTCTGATGGCTTGGGGGTAGAAGCTGTTCAGGAGTCTTATGGCTTGGGGGTAGAAGCTGTTCAGCAGTCTTATGGCTTGGAGGTAGAAGCTGTTCAGCAGTCTAATGGCTTGGGGGTAGAAGCTGTTCAGCAGTCTAATGGCTTGGGGGTAGAAGCTGTTCAGGAGTCTTATGGCTTGTGGGTAGAAGCTGTTCAGGAGTCTTATGGCTTGGGGGTAGAAGCTGTTCAGCAGTCTGATGGCTTGGGGGTAGAAGCTGTTCAGCAGTCTGATGGCTTGGGGGTAGAAGCTCTTCAGGAGTCTTATTGCTTGGGGGTAGAAGGTACTTCTTTAAGGGTTTGGCTAAGCCAGTCTTGAGGTTTAGTTCAAATCATATCAAATTTCATTGATCACATACAGTGGCTTGCGAAAGTATTCACCCTGCTTGGCATTTTTCCTATTTTGTTGCCTTACAACCTGGAATTAAAATGAATTTTTTGGGGGTTTGTATCATTTGATTTACACAACATGCCTACCACTTTGAAGATGCAAAATATTTTTTATTGTGAAACAAACGAGAAATAAGACAAAAAACACTGAAAACTTGAGTGTGCATTACGATTCCCCCTCTACAAAGTCAATATTTTGTAGAGCCACCATTTGCAGCAATTACAGCTGCAAGTTTTGGAGTATGTCTCTATAAGCTTGGCACATCTAGCCACTGGGATTTTTGACCAATCTTCAAGGCAAAACTGTGTGTATGTAATAACATAAAAAACGCTAATAATGCAAGCAATAACACACACAAAAAACTAAATACTGCAAAGTTGCTTAGGAGCTAGAAGCAGAGCTGTCATGTCTGTCGGCGCCATGTTACTTATTTATTTTCAGCAGTCTTGAGGTTCAAACCTAGGTATTTCCACTACTCACACTCTATGCGGTATTTCTCCATCTCCTGGACCTCGGCAATGGATTCTCTCAGGTCGTCAGTGAACTTCTTCCTGTCCTGAGGGTTGGGAGCGTTGAAGTTGATTAAAAGCTTGACATCCGCTCGGGGAACCGCCGAAGTTAACCGCACACCGTTAGGATAGTCTAGGAGGGATGACATCACAAGAAAAATAACATTCAACCCGAAAGTAGGTTGCATTACCAGAGGGCTTAATAATAGTTTCAGCTTCATAGGGCAGCACCAGAGGGTTTAATAATAGTTTCAGCTTCATAGGGCAGCACCAGAGGGCTTAATAATAGTTTCAGCTTCATAGGGCAGCACCAGAGGGTTTAATAATAGTTTCAGCTTCATAGGGCAGCACCAGAGGGTTTAATAATAGTTTCAGCTTCATAGGGCAGCACCAGAGGGTTTCATAATAGTTGCAGCTTCATAGGGCAGCACCAGAGGGTTTAATAATAGTTTCAGCTTCATAGGGCAGCACCAGAGGGTTTAACAATAGTTTCAGCTTCATAGGGCAGCACCAGAGGTTTAATAATAGTTTCAGCTTCATAGGGCAGCACCGGAGGGTTTAATAATAGTTTCAGCTTCATAGGGCAGCACCAGAGGGTTTAACAATAGTTTCAGCTTCATAGGGCAGCACCAGAGGTTTAATAATAGTTTCAGCTTCATAGGGCAGCACCGGAGGGTTTAATAATAGTTTCAGCTTCATAGGGCAGCACCAGAGGGTTTAACAATAGTTTCAGCTTCATAGGGCAGCACCAGAGGGTTTAATAATAGTTTCAGCTTCATAGGGCAGCACCAGAGGGTTTAATAATAGTTTCAGCTTCATAGGGCAGCACCAGAGGGTTTCATAATAGTTTCAGCTTCATAGGGCAGCACCAGAGGGTTTAACAATAGTTGCAGCTTCATAGGGCAGCACCAGAGGGTTTAATAATAGTTTCAGCTTCATAGGGCAGCACCAGAGGGTTTAACAATAGTTTCAGCTTCATAGGGCAGCACCAGAGGTTTAATAATAGTTTCAGCTTCATAGGGCAGCACCGGAGGGTTTAATAATAGTTTCAGCTTCATAGGGCAGCACCAGAGGGTTTAACAATAGTTTCAGCTTCATAGGGCAGCACCAGAGGGTTTAATAATAGTTTCAGCTTCATAGGGCAGCACCAGAGGGTTTAACAATAGTTTCAGCTTCATAGGGCAGCACCAGAGGGTTTAATAATAGTTTCAGCTTCATAGGGCATCACCAGAGGGTTTAATAATAGTTTCAGCTTCATAGGGCAGCACCAGAGGGTTTAACAATAGTTTCAGCTTCATAGGGCAGCACCAGAGGTTTAATAATAGTTTCAGCTTCATAGGGCAGCACCAGAGGTTTAACAATAGTTTCAGCTTCATAGGGCAGCACCGGAGGGTTTAATAATAGTTTCAGCTTCATAGGGCAGCACCAGAGGGTTTAACAATAGTTTCAGCTTCATAGGGCAGCACCAGAGGGTTTAATAATAGTTTCAGCTTCATAGGGCAGCACCAGAGGGTTTAATAATAGTTTCAGCTTCATAGGGCAGCACCAGAGGGTTTAACAATAGTTTCAGCTTCATAGGGCAGCACCAGAGGTTTAATAATAGTTTCAGCTTCATAGGGCAGCACCAGAGGTTTAACAATAGTTTCAGCTTCATAGGGCAGCACCAGAGGGTTTAACAATAGTTTCAGCTTCATAGGGCAGCACCAGAGGGTTTAATAATAGTTTCAGCTTCATAGGGCAGCACCAGAGGGTTTAATAATAGTTTCAGCTTCATAGGGCAGCACCAGAGGGTTTCATAATAGTTTCAGCTTCATAGGGCAGCACCAGAGGGTTTAACAATAGTTGCAGCTTCATAGGGCAGCACCAGAGGGTTTAATAATAGTTTCAGCTTCATAGGGCAGCACCAGAGGGTTTAACAATAGTTTCAGCTTCATAGGGCAGCACCAGAGGTTTAATAATAGTTTCAGCTTCATAGGGCAGCACCGGAGGGTTTAATAATAGTTTCAGCTTCATAGGGCAGCACCAGAGGGTTTAACAATAGTTTCAGCTTCATAGGGCAGCACCAGAGGGTTTAATAATAGTTTCAGCTTCATAGGGCAGCACCAGAGGGTTTAATAATAGTTTCAGCTTCATAGGGCAGCACCAGAGGGTTTAACAATAGTTTCAGCTTCATAGGGCAGCACCAGAGGTTTAATAATAGTTTCAGCTTCATAGGGCAGCACCAGAGGGTTTAACAATAGTTTCAGCTTCATAGGGCAGCACCAGAGGGTTTAATAATAGTTTCAGCTTCATAGGGCAGCACCAGAGGGTTTCATAATAGTTTCAGCTTCATAGGGCAGCACCAGAGGTTTAATAATAGTTTCAGCTTCATAGGGCAGCACCAGAGGTTTAACAATAGTTTCAGCTTCATAGGGCAGCACCGGAGGGTTTAATAATAGTTTCAGCTTCATAGGGCAGCACCAGAGGGTTTAACAATAGTTTCAGCTTCATAGGGCAGCACCAGAGGGTTTAATAATAGTTTCAGCTTCATAGGGCAGCACCAGAGGGTTTAATAATAGTTTCAGCTTCATAGGGCAGCACCAGAGGGTTTAACAATAGTTTCAGCTTCATAGGGCAGCACCAGAGGTTTAATAATAGTTTCAGCTTCATAGGGCAGCACCAGAGGTTTAACAATAGTTTCAGCTTCATAGGGCAGCACCAGAGGGTTTAACAATAGTTTCAGCTTCATAGGGCAGCACCAGAGGGTTTAATAATAGTTTCAGCTTCATAGGGCAGCACCAGAGGGTTTAATAATAGTTTCAGCTTCATAGGGCAGCACCAGAGGGTTTCATAATAGTTTCAGCTTCATAGGGCAGCACCAGAGGGTTTAACAATAGTTGCAGCTTCATAGGGCAGCACCAGAGGGTTTAATAATAGTTTCAGCTTCATAGGGCAGCACCAGAGGGTTTAACAATAGTTTCAGCTTCATAGGGCAGCACCAGAGGTTTAATAATAGTTTCAGCTTCATAGGGCAGCACCGGAGGGTTTAATAATAGTTTCAGCTTCATATGGCAGCACCAGAGGGTTTAACAATAGTTTCAGCTTCATAGGGCAGCACCAGAGGGTTTAATAATAGTTTCAGCTTCATAGGGCAGCACCAGAGGGTTTAATAATAGTTTCAGCTTCATAGGGCAGCACCAGAGGGTTTAACAATAGTTTCAGCTTCATAGGGCAGCACCAGAGGTTTAATAATAGTTTCAGCTTCATAGGGCAGCACCAGAGGGTTTAACAATAGTTTCAGCTTCATAGGGCAGCACCAGAGGGTTTAATAATAGTTTCAGCTTCATAGGGCAGCACCAGAGGGTTTCATAATAGTTTCAGCTTCATAGGGCAGCACCAGAGGTTTAATAATAGTTTCCCAGACACAGATTAAGCCTGGTCCTGGACTTAAAATCATGCTCAATATAGAATATTAATTGAAAGCAGTCTGAATCTGTACTTAGGACCACCGCCCAGAGGCACACAGAAACATCACAGCAGTAGATACTTACACTGGTTCTCAAACAGCAGCACCTGCATCCCATGAAGGGAGAATGACTGTCTGAAGCTGTATGTCACACAGTTCTTCTTCTTCTGGAAGATCTTTGTCACCTAGTTGGGGAAAAAACACACAGGGACATTCAGGACTTGGTCATAAACAGACTAATGTTCCCTCTGTACATCAGAAACAACAATGTGAACACGCTGTGTGTCCAAAGGACCAGGATTGAAGAGTTTCTCCTGGGTGAGAATGTACTAGAGAAATAACTAGAGCCAGACAGAGTTCAGTTCTACAGTACATACCACCACCAGGTCATTGAAGAGGAAGATCTCTCTCTGGTGCAGACCCAGTTTCTGAGGCTTGTTGGGGTCTGGAACCTCAAACAATCTGCAGTAACACACCAGCCTGCGGTGTGGCAGGGACAGAACACAGCCTAGACCATGGTGCAGAGAACCAATCTGCATTTGGGGGGTGGTAAGAAAGAGAGAGAGATCAAGTCATTCTTTGTGAACCTCAAACAACCTGCAGTAACACACCAGCCTGCGGTGTGGCAGGGACAGAACACAGCCTAGACCATGGTGCAGAGAGCCAATCTGCATTTGGGGGGCAAACAGCTGGAGGCAGTTTGAGCTAAAAAAAAATAATATATATATATATATATTTTTTTTTTTCTCCGTGGTATCCAATTGTTTAGTAGCTACTATCTCGTCTCATCGCTACAACTCCCGTACGTGCTCGGGAGAGACAAAGGTTGAAAGTCCTCCGATACACAACCCAACCAAGCCGCACTGCTTCTTAACACAGCGCATCCAACCCGGAAGCCAGCCGCACCAATGTGTCGGAGGAAACACTGTGCACCAATGTGTCGGAGGAAACACTGTGCACACTGCGCCCGGCCCGCCACAGGAGTCGCTGGTGCGCGATGAGACAAGGATATCCGGCCAAACCCTCCCTAACCCGGACGATGCTAGGCCAATTGTGTGTCGCCCCACGGATCTCCCGGTCCCGGCAGAGCCTGGGCGCGAACCCAGAGTCTCTGGTGGCACAGCTGGCGCTGCAGTACAGCACCCTTAACCACTGCGCCAACCGGGAGGCCCAGGAGCTAAATTTTTATGGAATTGTCTGCCGATCCATGTGAGAGTCTCTCACTCCCCCTACCGTCACGCCACACTGGTTGACTCGACGTCTGAATGCTCGGCTATGAACTGACATTTACTCTTGAGGTGCTGACCTGTTGCACCCTCTATAACCACTGTGGTTATTATTTGCCCCTGCTGGTCATCTATAAACGTTTGAACATCTTGAAGGATGATCTGGCCTTAAGGCTTGTTCCTCTCTAGGTTTCTTCCTAGGTTCCTGCTTTTCTAGGGAGTTTTTCCTAAATACCATCTTTCTGCATTGCTTGCTCTTTGGGGATTTAGGCTGGGTTTCTGTATAGCACATTGTGACAACTACTGATAGAAAAAGGGCTTTATAAATACATTGGATTGAGTTGGTAAGTCATAGGGAGTAGAATAGTTGGTCACCGCCGATGCCTTGTCTGGATTTATTTCCATCCCTTTTCTTAGATAATATGTCCAAGGAACTTCAGCTGAGTCTTCAGGAAATGGCATTTCTTCATGTTCAATGTCAAGTTGACATAATGGAGTTTGCTGAAAACAGCATTGAGGTTAGCCACATGCTGCTGCTTGTTGGGGGAGTAGACTATGATGTCACCTATGTAGACAAAACAGTTGACAAAAGTTGACACCTCGCAGTTCCCCAAGAACTCTCCATCATTCTCTGAAAGGTCGCTCCAGCATGGTTAAGTCCAAAAAGACTGTATCGCGGTATTTTCTTTGTTCTTCTCATCCATCTCAATTTGCCAGTAGCCAGACTGCAGAGTGTTAAACCAAGTAGCACCATACAAGGACTATAGGATGTCATGCATTGGGTATTGGGTAAGCGTTGAGAGGTTTCGTGGCGGTCAAGCCTCTTAAATCAGCATAAAACCGATAGGCGCCATCACCCTTTAACATTTTCTCCACATTTTCTCATGATCTCTTTCTTAAATGGGTGAAAGCAGATAGGGCGTGGACCTAACCGGCTGTCATCTGAGGGAAGTATGGCATGCATGGACACACCCAATAGGGCCTGGACCCAACCAGCTGTCACCTGAGGAGCGTATGGTATGCCTGGTCACACCCTATAGGGCCCCCTACTGACCTATCCCACCTTACTAGTACAGACTTTTCCCCCCTGCTAGTACTAACTTTCCCCCCTGCTAGTACTGACTTTTCCCCCCTGCTAGTACTGACTTTTCCCCCTGCTAGCACTGACTTTTCCCCCTTGCTAGCACTGACTTTTCCCCCTTGCTAGTACTGACTTTTCCCCTTTGCTAGTACTGACTTTTCCCCCCTGCTAGTACTGACTTTTCCCCCCTGCTAGTACTGACTTTTCCCCCCTGCTAGTACTGACATTTCCCCCTTGCTAGTACTGACTTTTCCCCCCTGCTAGTACTGACTTTTCCCCCCTGCTAGTACTGACTTTTCCCCCCTTGCTAGTACTGACTTTTCCCCCTTGCTAGTACTGACTTTTCCCCCTTGCTAGTACTGACTTTTCCCCCTTGCTAGTACTGACTTTTCCCCCTTGCTAGTACTGACTTTTCCCCCTTGCTAGTACTGACTTTTCCCCCTTGCTAGTACTGACTTTTCCCCCTTGCTAGTACTGACTTTCCCCCCCTGCTAGTACTGACTTTTCCCCTTGCTAGTACTGATTTTTCATTTTGCTAGTACTGACTCTTCCCCCTGCTAGTACTGACTTTTCCCCCTTGCTAGTACTGACTCTTCCCCCTGCTAGTACTGACTTTTCCCCCCTGCTAGTACTGACTTTCCCCCCCTGCTAATATTGAGTTTCCCCCCTGCTAGCACTGACTTTTCCCCTATTAGTACTGAGTTTCCCCTCTGCTAGCACTGAGTTTCCCCCCTGCTAGTACTGACTTTTCCCCCCTGCTAGCACTGACTTTTCACCTATTAGTACTGAGTTTCCCCCCTGCTAGTACTGACTTTTCCCCCCTGCTAGTACTGAGTGTTCCCCCCTGCTAGCACCGAGTTTCCCCCCTGCTAGCATCGAGTTTCCCCCCTGCTAGTACTGACTTTTCCCCCCTGCTAGTACTGACTTTTCCCCCCGGCTAGTACTGACTTTTCCCCTATTAGTACTGAGTTTCCCCCCCAGCTAGTACTGACTTTTTCCCCCTGCTAGTACTGACTTTTCCCCCCTGCTAGTACTGAGTGTTCCCCCCTGCTAGCACCGAGTTTCCCCCATGCTAGCACCGAGTTTCCCCCATGCTAGCACCGAGTTTCCCCCATGCTAGCACCGAGTTTCCCCCCTGCTAGCACCGAGTTTCCCCCCTGCTAGTACTGACTTTTCCCCCTGCTAGTACTGACTTTTCCCCCCTAATATTACCGACTTTCCCCCCTGCTAGCACTGACTTTTCCCCTATTAGTACTGAGTTTCCCCTCTGCTAGCACTGAGTTTCCCCCTGCTAGTACTGACTTTTCCCCCCTGCTAGCACCGAGTTTCCCCCCTGCTAGCATCGAGTTTCCCCCTTGCTAGTACTGACTTTTCCCCCTGCTAGTACTGACTTTTCCCCCCTGCTAGTACTGACTTTCCCCCCCTGCTAGTACTGACTTTTCCCCCTGCTAGTACTGACTTTTCCCCCTGCTAGTACTGACTTTTCCCTCTTGCTAGTACTGACTTTTCCCCCTTGCTAGTACTGACTTTTCCCCCCGGCTAGTACTGACTTTTCCCCTATTAGTACTGAGTTTCCCCCTGCTAGTACTGACTTTTCCCCCCTGCTAGTACTGACTTTTCACACCTGCTAGTACTGACTTTTCCCCCCTGCTAGTACTGAGTGTTCCCCCCTGCTAGCACCGAGTTTCCCCCATGCTAGCACCGAGTTTCCCCCATGCTAGCACCGAGTTTCCCCCCTGCTAGTACTGACTTTTCCCCCTGCTAGTACTGACTTTTCCCCCCTGCTAGTACTGACTTTTCCCCCCTGCTAGTACTGACTTTTCCCCCCCGGCTAGTACTGACTTTTCCCCTATTAGTACTGAGTTTCCCCCCTGCTAGTACTGACTTTTCCCCCCTGCTAGTACTGACTTTTCACACCTGCTAGTACTGACTTTTCCCCCCTGCTAGTACTGAGTGTTCCCCCCTGCTAGCACCGAGTTTCCCCCCTGCTAGTACTGACTTTTCCCCCTGCTAGTACTGACTTTTCCCCCCTGCTAGTTCTGACTTTTCCCCCCTGCTAGTACTGACTTTTCCCCCCCGGCTAGTACTGACTTTTCCCCTATTAGTACTGAGTTTCCCCCCTGCTAGTACTGACTTTTCCCCCCTAATATTACCGACTTTTCCCCTTGCTAGTACTGAATTTTCCGCCCTACTAGTACTGACTTTTCCCCCCTGCGAGTACTGACTTTTCCCCCCTGCGAGTACTGACTTTTTCCCCCTGAGAGTACTGACTTTTCCCTCCTGCGAGTACTGACTTTTCCCCTATTAGTACTGACTTTTCCCCCTGCTAGTACTGACTTTTCCCCCCTAATGTTACCGACTTTTCCCCTTGCTAGTACTGAATTTTCCGCCCTACTAGTACTGACTTTTCCCCCCTGCGAGTACTGACTTTTCCCCCCTGCGAGTACTGACTTTTTCCCCCTGCGAGTACTGACTTTTCCCCCCTGCGAGTACTGACTTTTCCCCTATTAGTACTGACTTTTCCCCCTGCGAGTACTGACTTTTCCCCCTGCGAGTACTGACTTTTCCCCCCTGCTAGTACTTACTTTTCCCCCTAGTTAGCTATCTATCATTAAAATGCCATTTTCTCAAAAGTGGGATGACAAGTTTATCAACTTTCAAAGCAGAATGACTTTCCCATTGTTCCTCAACTGCAGTGTATGATGTAGCTCTGAGTCTCTACTTTTAAAAACATTTAAAATTGTGCTACATAAGACCGAATCAAGGCAGTTTGTCACATATGTCCATGGCAGCAAAGGGTTTAAACTCACTGTGACCTATTGAAATGTGTCCATGGCAGCACAGAGTCTAAACTCACTGTGACCTATTGAATAGTGTCCATGGCAGCACAGAGTCTAAACTCACTGTGACCTATTGAAATGTGTCCATGGCAGCACATAGTCTAAACTCCCTGTGACCTATTGAAATGTGTCCATGGCTGCACAGAGTCTAAACTCACTGTGACCTATTGAAATGTGTCCATGGCAGCACAGAGTCTAAACTCACTGTGACCTATTGAAATGTGTCCATGAGAGCACATAGTCTAAACTCCCTGTGACCTATTGAAATGTGTCCATGGCAGCACAGCGTCTAAACTCACCGGTTTCTTCCCAACAATGAGTTTCTCGACCTTCTGGACCTGAGAGACGTGATCTTCGTTGGTCTTCAGTTCCCTCTTCCTGATCCTCTCATATATACCTGTCAGCATCTCCCGTGGGATGTCCCCTCCATCATCCACACCTGGAGAAATAGTTGATACAATGTTACAACTAACTCTAACTCTAACCTCTTGTATCTAACCCTATGAGCATCTCCAGCTAGATGTCCTCTCCATCCCCGCTAGAGATACACATACTGTACGTTCACAGTAATATGCACAGAAATACTGGTGTTTCCCTTTAGAAAGGTTTGTGAGATTGAGTTTGAATCACTCTGCTTTTCCACTAGTCAAAATCAGATCAATTGGCATACACATACAGTGCATTCGGAAAGTATTCAGACCCTTTACTTTCTCCACATTGTTACGTTACAACCTCATCCTAAAATGTATTAAATAGTTGTTTCCTCTCATCAAAATACACACAATACATCATAATGATAAAAAAAACTGTTTTTTAGAAATATCATATTTATAGTTATCCAGACCCTTTACTCGGTACATTGTTGAAGCACCTTTGGCAGCAATTACAGCCTCGAGTCTTCCTGGGTATGACGCTACAAGCTTGGCACACCTGTATTTGATTGGCTATGATCGGCTATGAAAAGCCAACTGACATTCACTCCCGAGGTGCTGACCAGTTGCACCCTCTACAACCACTGTGATTATTATTATTTGACCTTGCAGGTCATCTATGAATGTTTGAACATCTTGGCCATGTTCTTTTATAATCTCCACCCGGCACAGCCAGGTGAGGACTGGCCACCCCTCAGAGCCTGGTTTCTTCCTAGGTTCTGGCTTTTTTAGGGAGTTTTTCCTAGCCACCGTGTAAAATGGTCTGAATAGTTAGGTAAATAAGGTATTTCTGTTTTTTAGCAAACATTGTGTGTACTGTGTGTAGATTGATGAGAAAAAAAATGCAAGTCAAGAAGTTTGATTACTTTCCAAATGCACTGTATAGTCAGAGAAATGTTGTTCTGTTCTGGTTAAAGAAACTCTGCTTTGCTTGAGTTCCACCGCTAAGCCATGACACAATAAACACCTTCTAGACAGGGACATTCATCAAGCTGTAGTGCATGAACAGGTTCTATTAGACCGAGGTCAGGAGTTAGTTAAAGACCATGAATACCGCAATGGATTTCTACCTCTGAGGTTCTTGACGAAGTCCTGCAGCTTCATCTTCCTCTCTGGCTTGACGTTGGGAGAGTACATGTCAGTGTTGAGGAGGATGATGGCGAACGCCAGGATGAAGATGGTGTCGGGGTTACGGAACTGTCGTACCACCCCGGGGTTACAGATACAGTACCTCTGACTGGTGAGAGAACAACATCCTGTATTATATAGACGTAAATGTAAACCTAACCGTAAGAAAACAGAACTGACGTACCACCCCGGGGTTACAGATATAGTAGCTCAAGCTGTCAGAGGGAGAAATAATGAGAGAATGAGAAAGAAAGTCACCGAAAGACAGAGAGCGTTTGAGTTGAATTTTTTTATTTTTTATTGGGTTTGGGAACCCACAACACGAACACTCAAACAAACAAAAAACCTCAATTAAAAACACAACACTAAACCTGTACTTTGGCCCAAATATAAACAGTTTGGGAAGACCTCCCCCAGAGCTGAGAAACAAATAGTGATCATCATGACCACCCTGGGACACTGTATGAGCAGATGTGCCAGAGTTCAGTCTCAGTACAGAATGGACACCCCTCCCCAACAGTAGGATCCAGGTGTACCAGATGCATGTTGGTGGTTATAGCTCCATGTATTATCCTCTACGTTGGTGGCTATAGCCCCATGTATTATCCTCTACGTTGGTGGCTATAGCTCCATGTATTATCCTCTACGTTGGTGGCTATAGCTCCATGTATTATCCTCTACGTTGGTGGCTATAGCTCCATGTATTATCCTCTACGTTGGTGGCTATAGCTCCATGTATTATCCTCTACGTTGGTGGTTATAGCTCCATGTATTATCCTCTACGTTGGTGGATATAGCCCCATGTATTATCCTCTACGTTGGTGGCTATAGCTTCATGTATTATCCTCTACGTTGGTGGCTATAGCTCCATGTATTATCTTCTACGTTGCTGGCTATAGCTCCATGTATTATCCTCTACGTTGGTGGCTATAGCTCCATTTATTATCCTCTACGTTGGTGGCTATAGCTCCATGTATTATCCTCTACGTTGGTGGCTATAGCCCCATGTATTATCCTCTACGTTGGTGGCTATAGCCCCATGAATTATCCTCTACGTTGGTGGCTATAGCTCCATCCATGTATTATCCTCTACGTTGGTGGCTATAGCTCCATGTATTATCCTCTACGTTGGTGGCTATAGCTCCATGTATTATCCTCTGTTGGTGGCTATAGCCCCATGTATTACCCTCTACGTTGGTGGCTATAGCTCCATGTGTAATCCTCTACGTTGGTGGCTATAGCTCCATGTATTATCCTCTACGTTGGTGGCTATAGCTCCATGTATTATCCTCTACGTTGGTGGCTATAGCTCCATGTATTATCCTCTACGTTGGTGGTTATAGCTCCATGTATTATCCTCCATTGGAAAGATTGCCAACAGCCTTTTGGGGAGGCACCTGGACCAAACACACCCGCCCACCTTGTCGATTTTACCCATTCCAGGGAAGAAGCATCGGACACTTTTACACTCCCCCAGCTCCGGGGTATGGAAGGAAAGCAGCATCCCCACATCCTCCTCTAATGCCCCAGCTGCAGCACTAACAATCAGTGCATGGAACACATCATCCAGACCCTCCGTCCACCGATCAGAGTTAGAAGTATCAGTCACATACTGCTGATGAAGTACTGGCAAGGAGTCACAGCTACGACGGATCCCCACTCTTTCTCTCAGCTCCTCCAAAGATCTTCTTTTGCTCCACATCAGATGACCCAGCTTGGTACACACCTAACAGGCATGAATGTAGGCTGACTGAACACATAGCATGGGACTGAATGGCAGTATTATTAAAAAAAAATAGGCTCTTCAAAAAGCCACATATCTGGTGGCGTGCCGGCCTTACGGGACATGTTAAACTCTCCAAGCCTGTATAACAGACTCATGGAATGGAGTCAGGCCAGACAAATCACCCCCCTCCAGCTTTAAGAGGAAACTCTCCAAGCCTGTATAACAGACTCGTGGAATGGAGTCAGGCCAGAAGAATCACCCCCCTCCAGCTTTAAGAGGAAAAGGTGCTTGTCTAAGCCCAAACAGCCCGCTCTCCTCGTCAATGTGAAGGCTGTAATGACCGAGCTAGAACAATCACTGTACAACAGTCTCTGGGCTGCTTGAAGCTGGAAAGCCATGATCCTAGAAGAAATTGCCTACAGCTTTAACCCAATGATGTCCAGACCAGCAGAAATTGACAAGGGTCGTTTGAAGTTCTTGTATGGCTGTAAAATCATAATTCTGTGCCACAGGGTAGGTTATTGGCTACCAGCACCCTTTCCCTATAGGACAGCTGGGGTAGCACCCATTTTCAACGAGACAATCTGGCACACACCTTCTCCACTACACCCTCCTAGTTCTTTTTTGAAAAACATCTGAGCCTAGAAAACCCCCCAAAGTCTTCATCCGATCTCTGCCCCCCTGGTGACCATGGAGATGACCCTATCTGAAGCTGACCTGGTGACCATGGAGAGGACCCTATCTGAAGCTGACCTGGTGACCATGGAGATGACCCTATCTGAAGCTGACCATGGAGAGGACCCTATCGGAAGCTGACCTGGTGACCATGGAGAAGACCCTATGTGAAGCTGACCTGGTGACCATGGAGAGGACCCTATCTGAAGCTGACCTGGTGACCATGGAGAGGACCCTATCTGAAGCTGACCTGGTGACCATGGATAGGACCCTATCTGAAGCTGACCTGGTGACCATGGAGAGGACCCTATCTGAAGCTGACCTGGTGACCATGGAGAAGACCCTATGTGAAGCTGACCTGGTGACCATGGAGATGACCCTATCTGAAGCTGACCTGGTGACCATGGAGAGGACCGTAACTGAAGCCGACCTGGTGACCGTGGAGCCGACCCTATCTGACTGAAGCTGACCTGGTGACCGTGGAGTGGACCCTATCTGAAGCGGACCTTATCTGAAGCTGACTTGCTGACTGTGGAGGGGACCCTATCTGAAGCCCTACTGGTTATCGTGGGTGGACGCTATCTGAAGCTGACCTGGTAACCGTGAAGTGGACCCTATCTGAAGCTGACCTGGTGACTGTGGAGGGGACCCTATCTGAAGCTGACCTGGTAACCGTGGAGTGGACCCTATCTGAAGCTGACCTGGTGACTGTGGAGGGGACCCTATCTGAAGCTGACCTGGTGACTGTGGAGGGGACCCTATCTGAAGCTGACCTGGTAACCGTGGAGTGGACCCTATCTGAAGCTGACCTGGTAACCATGGAGTGGACCCTATCTGAAGCCCTACACGTTATCGCAGAGTGGACACCATCTGAAGCTGACTTGGTGACTGTGGAGTGGACCCTATCTGAAGCGGACCTTATCTGAAGCTGACTTGCTGACTGTGGAGGGGACCCTATCTGAAGCTATCTGAAGCTGACCGTGGAGCGGACCCTATGTGATGCTGACCTGGTAACTGTGGAGCAGACCCTACCTGAAGCCCTACTGGTTATCGTGGGTGGACGCTATCTGAAGCTGACCTGGTAACCGTGAAGTGGACCCTATCTGAAGCTGACCTGGTGACTGTGGAGGGGACCCTATCTGAAGCTGACCTGGTAACCGTGGAGTGGACCCTATCTGAAGCTGACCTGGTAACCGTGAAGTGGACCCTATCTGAAGCTGACCTGGTGACTGTGGAAGGGACCCTATCTGATGCTGACCTGGTAACCGTGGAGTGGACCCTATCTGAAGCTGACCTGGTAACCGTGAAGTGGACCTTATCTGAAGCTGACCTGGTGACTGTGGAGGGGACCCTATCTGATGCTGACCTGGTAACCGTGGAGTGGACCCTATCTGAAGCTGACCTGGTGACTGTGGAGGGGACCCTATCTGAAGCTGACCTGGTAACCGTGGAGTGGACCCTATCTGAAGCTGACCTGGTGACTGTGGAGGGGACCCTATCTGATGCTGACCTGGTAACCGTGGAGTGGACCCTATCTGAAGCTGACCTGGTGACTGTGGAGGGGACCCTATCTGAAGCTGACCTGGTAACCGTGGAGTGGACCCTATCTGAAGCTGACCTGGTGACTGTGGAGGGGACCCTATCTGAAGCTGACCTGGTGACTGTGGAGGGGACCCTATCTGAAGCTGACCTGGTAACCGTGGAGTGGACCCTATCTGAAGCTGACCTGGTAACCGTGGAGTGGACCCTATCTGAAGCCCTACACGTTATCGCAGAGTGGACACCATCTGAAGCTGACTTGGTGACTGTGGAGGGGACCCTATCTGAAGCTGACCGTGGAGCGGACCCTATGTGATGCTGACCTGGTAACTGTGGAGCAGACCCTACCTGAAGCTCTACTGGTTATCGTGGGTGGACGCTATCTGAAGCTGACCTGGTAACCGTGAAGTGGACCCTATCTGAAGCTGACCTGGTAACCGTGAAGTGGACCTTATCTGAAGCTGACCTGGTGACTGTGGAGGGGACCCTATCTAAAGCTGACCTGGTAACCGTGTAGTGGACCCTACCTGAAGCCCTACACGTTATCGCAGAGTGGACACCATCTGAAGCTGAACTGGTAACCATGAAGTGGACCCTATCTGAAGCTGACCTGCCCACAGCGATTCACTCTTTTGCCAATTGACTCTAGCTGAGGAGGCCCACCTTTAAAAACAGTCATGTCATCTGCATACGCAGGCAGTGCTATCATGGGACCCTTCATAACCCCTGGCACAGAGAAACAAGTAAGCCTCGCTCTTAAAAATCAAAGCATTGGTTCAATTGCCAGAAAATATAACTGTCCTGAAATTGGACATCTCTGCCTAATACCCCTATGGATGGGGATGGGGCAGCTCAAACCACCATCTTAAATAAGCATGCCCCACTCACAAATATTAGAACAAAGAACAGATATAGCCCTTGGTTCACCCCAGACTTGACTGCCCTTGACAAAAACATCCTGTGGCATTCTGCATTAGCATCGATTAGCCCCCATGATATGCAACTTTTCAGGGGAGTCAGGAACCAATATACTCAGTCAGTTAGGAAATCTAAGGCAACATTTTTCAAACAGAAATTTAGATCCTGTAGCACTAATTACAAAAAGTTTTGGGACACTGTAAAGTCCATGGAGAATAAGAGCACCTCCTCCCAGCTGCCCATTGCACTGAGGCTAGGAAACACTGTCAGCACTGATAAATCTATGATAATCGTTAATTTCAAAGAGCTTTTTTCTACGGCTGGCTATGCTTTCCACATGGCTACTCCTACCCCGGCCAACAGCTCAGCACCCCCTGCAGCAACTTGCCCAAGCCCCCCCCCCTCCCACCACTTCTCCTTCACCCAAATCAGACGGACTAGACAGTCTGGACAATCTCTCTTTCAAAAAATGATCTCCCAAAATGTTTGCAACCCCTATTACTAACCTGTTCAACTTCTCTTTTGTATCGTCTGAGATCCCCAAACATTGGAAAAATGCCGCAGTCGTCCCCCTCTTCAAAGGGGGAGACACTCTTGACCCAAACTGTATAGACATACATCCATTCTGCTCTGCCTGTCTAACATCTTCGAAACCCAAGTTAACAAAACAGATCACCGACCATTTAGAATCCCACCGTACCTTCTCCACTATGCAATCTGGTTTCCGAGCTGGTCATGGGTGCACCTCAGCCACGTTAAAGTCCTACACAATATCATAACCGCCATCGATAAAAGACAGTACTGTGCAGCCGTCTTCATCGACCTGGCCAAGGCTTTTGACTCTGTCAATCACCACATTCTTATCGGCAGACTCAACAGCCTTGGTTTCTCAAATGATTGCTTAGCCTGGTTCACCAACTACTTCTCAGATCGAGTTCAGTGTTTCAAATCGGAGGGCCTGTTGTCCAGACATCAGGCAGTCTATGGGGGTGCCACAGGGTTCAATTCTCAGGCCGATTCTTTTCTCTGTATATATCAATGATGTTGCTCTTGTTGCTGGTGATTCTATGATCCACCTCTGCGCAGACAATACCATTCTGTATACATCTGGCCCTTCTTTGGACATTGTGTTAACAACCCTCCAAACAAGATTCAATGCCTCCCTCCCGTGTGGCATAGTGCTAGCTGTGCCACCAGAGACTCTGGGTTTGAGCCCAGGCTCTGTCGCAGCCGGGCGTGACCAGGAGATCCATGGGGCGACGCACAATTGGCCTAGCATCGTCTGGGTTAGGGAGGGTTTGGCCGGTCGGGATATCCTTGTCTCATCGCGCACTAGCGACTCCTGTGGCAGGCCGGGCGCAGTGCGCGCTAACCAGGTCGCCAGGTGCACAGTGTTTCATTTGGACCTTGAGAAGCTATGATACCGTAAATAGAGAATCTTATGCATTCTAATAACCGCCCATTCGGAAAAGGAAAATGCAAGATATATATTTACACAGAGAGATAGAGATAGAAAGAGAGGGAGACAGAATGAGACAGAAACAGAGAGACAAAGAGTTAGAGACAGAAAGAGAGAGAGAGAGACAAACAGAGATACAGAAAGAGAGGGAGAAATAGCGATGTATGCATCTTTGAGTCTCTCCACCTTCTGGGCCTATCCCTGTCAGGTGTCTACTGGCTAGGTAGTGTTGTGGTAGTGGTGTGATAGTACTGTGGTAGTGGTGTAGTAGTGGTAGTACTGTGGTAGTGGTGTGGTAGTACTGTGGTAGTGGTGTAGTAGTGGTAGTACTGTGGTAGTACTGTGGTAGTGGTGTAGTAGTGGTAGTACTGTGGTAGTGGTGTGGTAGTGGTGTGGTAGTGGTGTGGTAGTGGTGTGGTAGTACTGTGGTAGTGGTGTTGTAGTACTGTGGAAGTGGTGTAGTAGTGGCAGTACTATGGTAGTGGTGTGGTAGTACTGTGGTAGTACTGTGGTAGTGGTGTGATAGTGGTGTGATAGTACTGTGGTAGTGGCAGTGATGTGGCAGTGGTGTGGTAGTACTATGGTAGTGGTGTGGGTGTGGTAGTATTGTGGTAGTGGCAGTAGTGTGGTAATATTGTGGTAGTATTTGTGGTGTGGTAGTGGTGTGGTAGTATTTGTGGTGTGGTAGTATTGTGGTAGTGGGGTGGTAGAATTGTGGTAGTGGTAGCAGTGGTGTGGTATTGGTCTGGTAGTATGGTATGGTATTGGTCTGGTAGTATGGTGTGGTATTGGTCTGGAAGTAGTGTGGTAGTGTTGTGGTAGTATTGTGGTGGTGGTGGTGTGGTAGTGGTGTGGTGTGGGTTGGTAGTGGTGTGTTAGCATTGTGGTTGTGCAGTAGGGGTGTGGTAGTATTGTGGTAGTGGTAGCTGTGTGGCAGTACTGTGGTAGCGGTGTGGCAGTATTGTGGTAGTGGAGTGGTAGTATTGTGGTAGTATTGTGTTAGTATTGTGGTAGCTGTGTGGCAGTATTGTGGTAGTGGTGTGGCATTATTGTGGTAGTGGTGTGGCATTATTGTGGTAGTGGAGTGGTAGTACTGTGGTAGTATTGTGGCAGTGGTTGTGGTGTGGTATAATCGTTGTAGGGGTAGTACTGTGGTAGTATTGTGGTAGTGGGGCGGCAGAGTAGCCTAGTGGTTAGAGAGTTGGACTAGTAACCGAAAGGTTGCAAGTTCAAATCCCTGAGCTGAACAGGCAGTTAACCCACTGTTCCTAGGCCCTCATTGAAAATAAGAATTTGTTCTTAACTGACTTGTCTAGTTAAATAAAGGTGTGTAAAAAAAATAAAAAGTGGTGTCGTAGTATATAGGGTTAGTGTTACCTGTATGCTTCTATGAGTCTTTCCACCTTTTGGGCCTCACCCTGGACTCTGATGTGAGCTTGGAACTTCCTGAGAGCCTCATCTAGTTCCAAGGCCGAGAAATCCATCTCATCCACCACACAACTGGAGAGGAGAACATTGGTATGAACATACAATAGATCCTATTCATTCAACTGGAGAAGAGAACATTGGTATATGATCAAGGAGACATATGTACTTCTGATTCTAAGACTGTCTGGGTACAGTAGAGTATAAGACTGTCTGGGTACAGTACAGTATAAGACTGTCTGGGTACACTACAGTATAAGGCAAGACAACATATTGAAGTGCCTTCGAACGGGGTATTGCCGTAGGTGCCAGGTGCACCGGTTTGTGTCAGGAACTGCAAAGCTGCTGTTTTTTGCATGCTAACATGAACAGTTTCCTGTGTGTAGCAAGAACGGTCCACCACACAAACTGTGGGAAGCAATGGAGTCAACATGGGCCAGCTGCTCATTGAAATATAAAAATGACCAGCTGTTTATGTTAACAGATGAGAAGGTGAACGGAGAAATAAAAGACAGAGCTGAGGGAGTTATATCAATCTAAAGAGTAGCATCAACATGGTGTTGAAGAAGGATTTGTTGGGAAAAAGGGATGATGCTTTATTGCTGTGATCTTTCTACAGCTGGTCTTGTTGATACAGTCTATGTAGCTGGTCTTGTTGATACAGTCTATGTAGCTGATCTTGTTGATACAGTCTATGTAGCTGATCGTGTTGATTCAGTCTATGTAGCTGGTCTTGTTGATACAGTCTATGTAGCTGGTCTTGTTGATACAGTCTATGTAGCTGGTCTTGTTGATACAGTCTATGTAGCTGATCATGTTGATACAGTCTATGTAGCTGGTCTTGTTGATTACGTTGATGTAGCTGGTCTTGTTGATACAATCTATGTAGCTGGTCTTGTTGATACAATCTGTAGCTAATCTTGTTCATCCAGTCTATGTAGCTGGTCTTGAATATACAGTCTATGTAGCTGATCGTGTTGATACAGTCTATGTAGCTGATCGTGTTGATTCAGTCTATGTAGCTGGTCTTGTTGATTACGTTGATGTAGCTGGTCTTGTTGATTACGTTGATGTAGCTGGTCTTGTTGATTCAGTCTATGTAGCTGATCGTGTTGATTCAGTCTATGTAGCTGGTCTTGTTGATACAGTCGATGTAGCTGGTCTTGTTGATACAGTCGATGTAGCTGGTCTTGTTGATACTGTCTATGTAGCTGGTCATGCATATACAGTCTATGTAGCTGGTCTTGCATGTACAGTCTATGTAACTGGTCTTGTTTAATCAGTCAATGGAGCTGATATTGTATAAACAGTCTATGTAGCGGGTCTTGCTGATTCAGTCTACATAGATGGTCTTGTTGATGCAGTCTACGTAGCTGGTCTTGTTGATTCAGTATGTGTAGCTGGTCTTGCATATACAGTCTATGTAGCTGGTCTTGCACATACAGTCTATGTAGCTGATCTTGTTGAAACAGTCAATGTAGCTGGTCTTGCTGATTCAGTCTATGTAGCTGGTCTTGTTGATACAGTCTATGTAGCTGGTCTTGTTGATACAGTCTCTGTAGCTGGTCTTGTTGATACAGTCTCTGTAGCTGGTCTTGTTGATTCAGTCTCTGTAGCTGGTCTTGTTGATTCAGTCTATGTAGCTGATCTTGTTGAAACAGTCCATGTAGCTGGTCATGCATATACAGTCTATGTAGCTGATCGTGTTGATTCAGTCTATTTAGCTGGTCTTGTTGATACAGTCTATGTAGCTGGTCTTGTTGATACAGTCTATGTAGCTGGTCATGCATATACAGTCTATGTAGCTGGTCTTGTTGATACAGTCTATGTA